>NW_017535130.1:191646-199393 GCF_001853355.1 Bactrocera latifrons
TTAAAATATATTATTATTTATATCGCTTGTGGCAACATCGGAGCTATTSAAAACTTTAAGAATCTGCTTATCGTTTGTCAACTTCTGCAATCACCCATGAATAAAATATGCCAACAAAAGTAAAAAAAAAAAAACATACAAACTACTATAAGCGCCGCAGCGCAGGCAACTGGCTGCCAATTGCAGTCAACCGCAAACGCCCAGACACAATGAAATTTGCTTGCTTTTCTTTAAATTGCAACAATTCCAGGCGCAGAATGTCACATTCACTAGAAGAGAGAAAGCAAAAGTAAACCCAACACCTGAGTTGAATGCATGACTATCGGCAGGAGGCGGCGGGGGCAGCAAACGGAAGCGGTAACAATAACTGTGAAAGTTGCAGCAAAAACAGCTCGAGGCAGGTGTGCAGCTGCAATAGCAGACACTTTGCAAACTTTTCTAACGATTACACAGATAACGGTATACRCTTAAATATTTGCATACAAGCACGAGCTAAATACGAAACACCAGCACTCGTACACACSCACAAACACATGCACATTAAGCATATATTGCGCAATAACGGCAAATGCATGAATATCGGCGCACAAAAGTTGAGGCCTGCAATGATTTGTATGCAACAGCAGAAGGAAAATTGCCATTGCCAGAGTGATGATTAAGTTGTCAGCAATGCCACACACAAACACACACACGCAGAGACACTCACGTAGGCACACTTGAGAGCGTTTAATTGCTTATACGCAGTGGAGGCCAAGCAGGCGGCTGGTGGAGCAAGCYACGCTCAGTGCCGAAAGCAATGTGCGCCCAAAGCGTTCGATTTAATGAATGCAAAGGCATGTGCCTAAATGTATGCAAAKGCATGTATGCAATAGCAACAACAACAACACTCAACTGCATGCAAAAATTCCAGTCTAGAAATGCAGCTGCATGCCCCTATGCAAGGCTGCGTTGACATCCCCTCTCAAATCAATGCCAAAGCCTTTGTGCGCTAAAAGCAAGCAAAATAAGAAAACAACAAGCAGACAACAAGAAAAACATGTAAAATGCTGAAAAACGCTTCAWTAGACACCGAGAGGACACATGAAGCCACTGCACACAAGCTCGTGTTTAAAGTAGATTTTGCGCTCCTTGAGTGCCTGGCTGGGCTGCCTTGCCGCTTGCTGGGCATCTAATCAAAACATGGCGCAATAACACAAACCAAAACAATAATTACACATGCAAGCSGAGCAACAATAATAAACGGTAGAATAATAATATAAAAGCTGGTGACAGCAAGCAGAATAAAGCAGGTATGCAGACGTTTATTGTGGCAAAGGCAAAAACAACAATGATGCGGAAATTCTACAACTCTAATGACCACAGTTAGAATCATGGGGAAACAACAAGAAACAATAGGAGCACAATAGCTCATATGCATATGGTGACATGTGAAGATAAGTAGAAACCATCCATGATGAGAGATGCGTGTATGTATGTATACCAGAGATATAAATACATTTGCTTATCAGTGTATGAAAATTTATATGCAGACCATGAATAAAATGAATAATGCCATAATGCTCCTTTTATGCTTTAATATGATAGAAATTGAAAGAATGTACCATATTTTGAGACATCGGTTTGTGATATTTGTTTTTCATATATACTATATATTTATAATATCCCTTCGAAGATTATTATTATTGTGAGATTGACAATCTGTCTCTTATACACATCTAGATGTGTATAAGAGACAGTATATATATATACTCGTATATGTATATTGTATCACATACAGTTATCCATATAAAATCTTTTAAAGAATTGTTTGTACGAGTATGAACCTGTCTCTTATACACATCTAGATGTGTATAAGAGACAGCTTATTTTTGATCGATCAGGTTGTATGGCAGCTACATCCTCTAGTGTTCTTATATCGTTAGTTCCGATAAATGAGCAGCTGCTTGAAGTGCAAAGAACGTGTGCGAAATTTCAGAACGTTATTTCAAAAGCTGAGAAACAACTTCACTTACTATACTAACTACTATTATACTACATATGTATGTACAGACAGGCGTGCATGGCTAAACCCACTCAAGTCTATCTAGTTATATAGATTTTATAGGATCTCCTACGATTAGGTTTGATTATTATAAACTTCTTGACAAACYTAATAGTATACGAGTACTCTGTTCCAAATATAAAAAGAAAAAACAGAAATTTACGAAAGATTTTTTATGCTTGAAAATCTGCTACCTCTACTGACCATTTCAGCGAAGCTTACAAGTAAAGTTTAGATTCAAGTATTCAAGCGTTTAAAACACTTTTTCCTGTCAATTAACATATTTTAACAGCCCTCTTCAATATAGCGCAGGATTTGAGATTTACTATTTGGCATTTTGAAGATTAAAGTTACACATTACAATTGAAGACAAGGTAGGGATAAAAAAACTAATAACCGCTAATTTTTACGTATTTTAATATTAACAATACGTTTCTTTACCTACTATGAGTTATGCGGAATACGTAAAACTAAAAAATTATTCAGAAAAATTAAATATACTCGTCTCTACTTATTTGGTTTTATTGGGGATCAATAACGAAATTACGGATATCAAAAAAAATTTACATAATTCCCGTTTCTAGGTTGAAAACTTTTATTTCGACGATTTTTGATTAATGAATTCTGATTTTCGAGAAAAATTCGGGAAAAAATCCCAAAATATTCGCAGTTCCCTATAGTAAATAGTTTGTTGCAGTTGCAGCTTTCGACAAATGCCGAAAAAAATCATAATCCCGAAATTTGTATCATAATCCCGAAATTACTTTTGCATAAAACTAAAAATATTATAATTTTGAGATAACTGCTGTTTGTGCTGTTTCTCAAAAAAAATTCTAATTGTGATAAACCACCAAGAAAAAAAAAATTAAAAAAAGTAGTAGTCTAAGAGACAACGCTTACCGAATTCAAAAACTCTCGTATTAGTCACAAAATTGGGAATAAATTAAAATAGTAACGTTTACCACGGTATTAAATAAGCATTGCCGTTATTTTTCGGTATACACACTCTTTCATTGTTTTTTATTTAAATGATTTCAGAAAGCTTTGAATACTCCCACCTATAATCGTATGAGACACATTGGATATAGAAAATACTTAGCTACTAAGCATTTTTTATAAATTTATGAGTCTCGAACCTCCACACAGGCATTAACTGCCAAAAGTGGTGCATGCAAATAATTGTAAGCAAAAGAAACGAAAAGTGGCMACTACTGTGGCAGTAAGCTTGCTTTTAGTCAACGCTTTTATTGTTGTTTGCATTGTAACTTGTATGTTGTTACCATTTCTGCTGCTGTTTKKAGCTGGCTACCTTAGCGTTTGCAGCTGCACTTGCCACAATGTGTGGCAGCAAAATATTTGTGGCAAAAGTTGCCTGCCACGCCTCCCCTGCTTTTCACAAACACATAACGTTCAATTGAGTGACACAAAGTGGGGAGTGTATTGCAGCTGCAGCTGCTGACTTTCTATGGCGTTGTTTGCTGATTTCACTCAATGCTTCTTTATATAAGCTGCTGATATGAGAGTGTGTGTAAGTGTGTGCAGTTATGTCTGCGGCTTTGTGCAACTTCAGGTGTAAGCTTCATTCGCATTGTTTGAAATTCGTGCATTTTGTTAGCAGTTGACATGTCTGTCCTTAAACGCTTTCGAAGCTTAGTTTTTCTTCAATAAGGAGCTCAGTTTTCTAGGACATTTTTTTGGTACCAAATTGCTGGAAATATTGAAATTTGTTTTGAAACACAAAATGATTTGGTTTTCAATAGCTTTGACGCATACAATTTTTTTTATAAATTAAAACACACACATTTAAAAAAAAAATGCTTAAAATTTTGAAAATATCGGTTTGATAACGCAACTTTTAAATTTTATTGGAAAAAAATATAATTAAAATATTAATATAATATAATATTAGATTAATTGTCTCCTTATTCTAAACCTGAATTCGAACATAAAATAAAACAGAACCATAGGGTTGCTATTAATCAAAGCAATTGTTTTTCGGAAAATTAAGTTTTCAATATTTTACAGTGCCTTAAAAACCTGTAAGTTTGGCATTGAAAGTATTATAATTTTAACTTTTTACTAGAAATGAATTGCCAGATCGATTTGCAACAGAAAATTTTAGATTTACTCAGAACAAATTTCTATTGAAATTTGATATTTAGTAGTTTTAAAAATGAAATATATAATACTTTTTCTTTGGAAAATGGTTACCATATCGTTAAGTATTAGATGAAATAAGCATCTGATTTATTTATATACATACATATGTATATATATATTTTTTCATTCAAAAATGTTTCAAAATATTTAAATAATATTATTAAAAACAGCTGAACTTGAATTCATAAGAAAGTAAAACAATAGGGTTGCCAATTATACAAAATTTTACTTAGTTTGAATTTTTTTTTAATTTTTTTGAAATGTTATGTTAAAATTTTTTGATATAAAAGCACTATATTTTTAATTGTTTACTGGAAATGGGTTGCCAGATCGGTTTGCAACAGAAAATTTTTAAAATATTTAAAACAAATTTTATTGAAATTCGATTGTTAGTAGTTTAAAGAAAATGTATAAAAAAATTTTGTAAAAGTGGTTACCATATCTTTTAGTATTAGATATGTAAGTTAAGCAACGAATTTATTTTTTTTTTCATTCAAAAATGTTCCAAAGCATAAAAATAATATTTACGAACAAGTTGAACACATAGGAAAATGAAACCATAGGGTTGCCAATGATTCCAAATTTTACTTAATTTGCAATTTTATTTGAAATATTATGAAGTGACTTAAACATTTTTTTATTTAAAGCACATCTATTATTTTTTACYGGAAATGGGTTGCCAGATCGGTTCAAAATTTTACTTAGTTTGTATTTTTTTTTTAAATTTTTGTTTGTTTGAAATATGCAGTGACTTAACAGTTTTTTTCATTAAAAGTACACCATTTTTTATTCTCTAGTGGAAATGGGTTGCCAGATCGTTCTTTCATTCTTTTTTTTTTTTTGTGATTTTCGCACAACATACTAGTACTAGGGGTTTTTAAAACTTGTACATTTTTAGAATTTTTTTTTTGTGAAATATGGCTTCCATTTCGATTTGAATTTGACACAATAAAAGTCCAGAGAACTTAAAGGCCAACAAAATCATAAAAAAACTCTATAATATTATATGAGTATTTTTAAAACAACCAAATTAGAAAATTGCAACTACAACAAACGCAACATAATTGCAGAACTTATTTAATTTACTAACGACTTAGCCGACTGCGTTTAGCCAAAATGCATTTGCGCGCTAACGCCGCAGAAAACTCTCGTAAGCCCACTTAGGCTTATGACTTTGCCGCTGTTCTTCGCACATTAGCGTAATTATTCAACTAATTCAACATCCTGTTTGCACAATGCTTCACCTAATTACTAGACTCCTCCATTAAAAGGGGGAATATGTGGACGTAAATGCACACATACATTTGTACATACATATATGCATACATGCAGAAATTCTTAGATATCAACTCACATACATAAATACATTCATATATATACATATCCACATGAATATGTAGTATATATAGTACTAGTACACAGCCAGGCACGTGCTTTGTATGAGCACATAAGCAACTTGCAACAGCATATCTCTAAATTAATGTATGCTATATAAACATACAGATATGCCAACAAATTCAACGCGGAAATTTCCATTTGCATACACCATTCCTTGCGCTTGGCCCTSATAAAAGCATAAAAACATAAAAGAAAAGCGCACTTCCAGCGAAGCAAAATAGAAAAATACGAAAGAAATATGCGTGAAGCTTTTGATGTGCCCAAATGTGGGCAGAGACATATCTCTAAGCTTCATGTATACAAACACTTAAAGATTAAGTTAGACAGGAAATTGTGCTAAAAGACAATGCAGAGCCGACAACAACAAACAGCAAAGCGCTGACAGGCAGACAGAAAGGCAGACGAACGAGTGCAAGCACAGACATGCAATGCGCATATTCACAGTTGCATGCGATATGCGTAATAAGCGGCATTGTCACGTGCAACTCAACCAAACTCAAGCGGAGGAGGGTGAGCGCAGTTAGTAAGCTGCGGCGAGTAGGCGTTGGCGTTGACACGAAAAGTGTTGGCAGCTTTCGCACCTGCGTCCACTGTACAACCAAACAGAAAAGAATTGTGAAGAAGAAACAAATGGAGGGGGAAAAAAGCTGCATATAGCCACTTGCAACGCCCACGCCTTGCCACGACAGCAAATAAAATAATGAAGATGACAAATAAATGAAGAGAAAGAACAACAAAAACAATTGACAATGTCTGCATGTRGCAGCCACGGCAGCGGCAGACGCACCTTGCATTTTATTGGAACCACCAAACAATCGCGCGCTGGCCAAATGCGTGTRAATAGCGGCGCAACGCATGTCTGAGTCAATAGACGGCGCGCAGACAAACAGTTTACAAGCCAATGTATGTACGCAATTTCTTACAGATGTATATATTTGTAAAGCGATATATGTCTGTGTGTGTTTGTTTGATATGCCACTCTATGCGCAGGTAAATAGACAATAAATCAACGCTGCGCTACCGGTGTTTACACGCTCGCGCCCTTTTGACGCTTTTATCTGCGCGTTTGTTCGCGTTGCTTGTATATTTTCTGTTTGTTTGTGGCAAAATAAACGCAACAATATGTACATTAGCACAGACACATGAATTACATGTACATTTATATATATATATTTGTGAATGTATTGTGTGTGTTTACACTTTCCTTGTACTTACGCTTGTAATGCAATTGCTTTTGATAATTCACGCAGGCGAAGCTGCAATATGGCACGCAACATAGTGCTGCAGCCAGACAAACAGGAAGTATATTTGAAATGTTGAAATTGCTGTTTGTTGGAAAAATCATCACAGCAGCTGCCAAGCAATTCCTACGCACCTAAAAGCACACCTAAGCACACGCAGACACGTCTCTGCTGGACTCACCTGAAAGGGYGTGGTGGAGTCTACGCGCGCTTTCTTTATGCTTTTTTTCTTGATTTGTTATTAACATAAATATATTATCATTGCTAGAAGGTATAAAAAAATGTAAGTGYGTATGTGTGTGTGCTTAGATTTCATGTACTGAGTTTGAATTGTTGTAAGATTGATGCCAAAATCACGTACGCCAATTAAATAAAAGGCGACTTTGTTAGATAATGGCAATCTTAAGCAAATAATTGAAGTGTGGGCAYGAATTCCACGAAAAAAATTGACAAATTTCAGATTCTTGATAAAATTACACAATGCAAAGAAGTTTCACTCAGTAGCAAAGTAAATGTTTTGAAGGMACAAATTTCGACAGAAATTGTTTTTCGATCGCAAATGATTATAAGAACAGTATCTCTTATTAGAGATYTTTTTCTTTTATGTTTCAACCACAAATAATGCCGGAATCACGAAGGTTACCTTGTTTACCGTCTTCGGAGAACTCGAAAAATATTTCATTTTATTGATAAAAAATTTTACTTGGTATTTTTAGAATACGTGTAAATATCTATACCTTTAACATTAGTTTGTCAAAAAAGTCTTGCGGTATTTTTATTGAATTTTCAATTGTTCATAAATTTTTTTTTGATGACTCATGCTCAGCTCTTGACCGATGCTACGGCTGCTACATGCCGGTCGCTTTCGACCAATTCAGCGATTTTATCGCAATTTTCGACGACAGGC
>NW_017535130.1:199631-210356 GCF_001853355.1 Bactrocera latifrons
AAAGAAACGACAATCAATGAAATACGTGTTAGCGCGTGAAATGAGCTTTCCACAAAGGTATAGCATGACGCATAAAACTAGAACTACGCGCTCTCAGCGCCAACTAGCGAAAATACCGCAAGACTTTTTTGACAACTAATATTTCCTGAAAATTCCTGAAAATCCTCCTTTTTGAAGATGTCACACACAGTACTTCTACAGTTACGTGCTGTTTTAGTTGCTTTAGTTACTCAGCTCAGCGCTTGTGAAGGTGGGATAGAGTTGAAAAGAAGATGAAAATAATGTGTTGCCTTCAATTAGGCGCATGATATATAATAATTACTAAGTTTTAGCAAAGTCGCACACCGATTCAAGTGAACAACGAGCGTTAAAAAAGTAGAATTTCAACACAAAGAAAAAAAAAAAAACAAAAAAAACAGATTTCCCTTTGAAGACACCAGTGGTTATTGTGTCTCCTACACTCATTTTTACTTTAAAACTACATCGAACTAATGAAAACATAACTTAAATCACTTAAGGTAGTGTAATTGTTGAATGCCATTGTAAAATAAAAGTTTACATATAAACTCAATTACCGAATATGAAATATTTCAATGGAATGCCATTATTAATATATTTCTTGCATTATTTTACTAAATTATGTTGACCATTTTGCTAAGTTATCAAAAATTTCTTTACACCAACTGAGCAGCTAACGCGCCTGGCTTGAGGAAGGATTTTGTTTTTTTTTGTCAATCACTAACATTTGAGGGGGTAAGAGTTGAAAAAAATATTCCAAAAAAATTTTTGAAGCACCCTTTTGTACATATGTATGTACATAGTACTTTGACGTCATT
This sequence comes from Bactrocera latifrons, assembly GCF_001853355.1. Lineage (NCBI taxonomy): Eukaryota > Metazoa > Arthropoda > Insecta > Diptera > Tephritidae > Bactrocera > Bactrocera latifrons. Next base: position 200,468 of record NW_017535130.1, read on the forward strand.
TTATATAGAAAATATGTGAAACGGATTTTTCCGGATTTTGAAACTGCCCAAGCACTTTCCGCTCGATATACGAAATCAGATCAAATATTATATATTTTTCAGTGAATAAAATTTGGCTTGAGAAACTCATATCAGATCATATCGATCACTATATTTAAGCTAACAGCATTGCAGAAATACTTAGGTACAATTTGACATTCTAAAAAATATGTAGTAGACACCATTTACTAGAAATAATTAATATATGTCTGCATCTAACCAGGTATTACATAATTTATTAAACTATAACATGAAACTACAAGATTTATGCAAGCAACCGAACAAATTGCCACATTGTTKAGAGAATAAATATCTCAATATTGCTTTTGTTTATTTTTCTTTAAGCAATTTTTAACCACTTGCTATACTATTGACCGCCGAATAATAGCAAAAACATGGCACTTGCTTCCGCAAGAGAAATACCAAATTGTAGCGGTCAATTGCTTGGCGCAGCCATAAATGCATAAACGCCATATTTTACACGCTACACACCGACACGGCTGACACGTGTGCGTGTGTAATTTATTACATGCTTGCTATCGGCCATTGAKCATTAGTAGGTCTGCTTATCTTCGGCAATGCATTTTTATTACAATTTTTATATTTTTTATATTTCTTTCTTTACTAGAAATTGTTATGCATTGTTTGCTTCTTATGCGTGCCTTATTTAACACCGCATTGACCTCTGCTCTTTGCTAGACTGATCAGACTGATAGCCTGCTTGACTCTGTGACAAAATATCAATTTAGAGCAATGTCATAGCGCATTCATCTTCCTCAGTTTTTTATTGTTGGAAAAAAAAGTTTAGAAAGCTTATAAGGAAATAGATTTGTGCAAGTGTTGGGTGATGATTTTCATTTCAAAAGATGATAATTGAGAGTAATTAAATTAAAACGTTCAAGTAAGTTCAAGAAAGCAGTAAAATTATAATAAACTAGGCTGTAAAGTAATAACTGATAAAATGCGGGATTCCTGATCTCTGTAGTCTTCGTTTTTACTAACTGTAAAGCGAGCGATAAATATTAAAAAAGTTTATGATAATATTAGTGATTACAAAAATATATTTCAAGAAAAACATGAATTTTTAAATAAATTTTGATGCTTCGATAACGACAAAAGTTAGGCAAACACTAAAAACCTTGCGAAAATAATCGCAAACATCACTAGCTTAAACACCAAAACTTTTTCAATGACTGAGTTTAATACTAAGGGTAATTTTTTAGACTTTTTTCAATGAGGCCATACTTTTTTGGCAATACAATATTCGGTCGACATAATCGCACAGCAGAATCGGTAATTCCATGCTCATGTTGCTGTGAAGCAAAGTATCGAAGAAGACCCAAGTGAGCCCATCCGCCCTCGAATGTAATAATTGGAGCCATGCCCATCCACTTTATGGAAGATTTTTCGAAAAAAATTTGGTTTGCGGGCTTGGAAAATTCAAGAATTGAAAYCGAACGATCAGCAAGCGCCTCGCACGTCGGTGTATGGTCTGAAAATAAAATTTTCAAGAAAATTTATTCAGCGATGGGGCTTTGATTTTTGATGGTAATCCACAAGCCAATGAAGAGACAGCCTGAGATCTACAAAGAGACACTGTTTGGTGTGCCTTATGGACAGGGGTAACACTGATCTAAGTTTCTTCAAAAGAGAAGTCGGCCATAATGTCGGCCATAATGTAAAAGTCAATGAGAAACGCTGTGGAACCACGATTAATGACCTTTTCATGCCTGTACTGGAGAATAATGATGCGGACGGCCTTTGGTTACAGCCAATGAAAGAATAAATATTTGGCGAGCGCATTATTTTGCGTCGAGAGCTTGCGGCGTGACGTTCAACATCGTCCAATTTAACACCACTGGACAGAAAATATTGAGACGATTAATGACKATTAATGCCTTGGCGATTATTCGGTGCGTTATTCTTAATATGCGGTGTTAATTGCTACAAAAAGTGATAGAAAATTACGTCACTCATCTGAAATTTATTCGATCCATAATTTTAGATACCCTTGATTTCGTAGCAGATATTCAGGGAGTCCATCAAATGAAGGGACTGACAATGTAGAAGAGAAGGTTTATCAGATATTAGTTTAAAATGCTAAAACAAAACAAAATATTATTACAATCTATGAAATCAGTAAATGGGCGACTAGTCGAAATTTAGATTTTTCCAAAACAAAAAAAAAAAAAAAATAAAAATAAAAAAAAATTTTTTTGTAGAAAATCAGTGGCTTGAAAACTCCAAAAAAGCAGTACCTAAGCACTGTTTCGTGTAAAAACTTCAATTCATTCTTTTTTCAACGATTCCGAAAACAGGGCGTCGAGAACAACGACTTTAAAATTTTCTAATTTTCTAAGCCGATTAYACTAAGTTGAAAAACTCTTTGAAAAACGCTGCTCCTTCCAAAACTATTTGTCTGATTATTCTAAAACTTTCGGAGAATATTTTGAAATAGATGTTCTTTCGATATGTATGCGAAATCAAGAATAAAAAATAAAGGGTTTAAGTCTAATATTAAAAATTATCACTTTAAACCCATTTATCAGCGCCTAAAGTATTTAAATATACTTCAGTAACATTTCAAAGTCATTTAAAAGCGACTACCAAAAACTATTTCAAATCGATTTGCATACGAACGCACTTTAAATACACACATACGCACGCACATACGCTCGCGTCACTTACTAACACATGTTATTCAAATAAATTTTCCCAAACTACCGAAGGCAAATAAAACAGAAATCGCTTAATAAACAAAAGGATTATGAATTTATGGCACATACCAAAAATCATAATAACCAAGCCACACACAACCAAATATCTGGAAACACAGAAATACATACACGCACATTTACGAATTACTAAGAAACACATACAAACACAGAAGCAAAACGGACACACGCATATCCCAGCACACAACTGACAATCCACAAAGGAAGGGAGAGTGAGTAGGAAATCGCCGCTGGGGAGCGTGTGTTTTGTGGTAATTTTATTGTTTTATCACTGTGTATTTGGACGCAGCAAGGGAGAAAACACAAGCAAACAAATAATATTAACGAAATCAAAAAATCAAATAAATTATGCAAATRTCCACAAAGAGCCAAACGTTTGTGGCAATGAAATGCCTGCAATTATGTAGCCAAAGGGAGGCGACAGCAGCGCAGAGAAGAGAATGCGTGTTGGCTAAGGATTAGRCGGATAGGGCGAGAAATTTGTGCTTAGACCACAAATTGGTAATCTGAAAGGATATTGGATAAGGAAGCGAAAGGAAGCTGTTGAGGGATATATATATATATGTATGTATATACTATGTATTTGGTACGAATGTGTGTTTCACAAAGCATGGCTGCTTGCCATAAATGTTTCTGTGGCAGCAATTTCTAGCAGTGCATAGCTCGTTAGCACCAAGGAGAGCAGCTGTGACAAGCAGGCAGGCAGCAGCAGCAGCAGCAGCAATAAGAAAGGACACTTCGCCTGCGGCCCGGTTGTGCACCCTATTTCCAAGATCTGCTATTGTTTTTGAACAACTCCTTGCTTCTTTGTTGTTTTTGTGTTTTGCTTCGTTTCAACTTTTGTGCGCCGCGGCGTTGCAAGCAACTTGTTTTATTTGCGCGTATTTTTCTACAATTTCACTTTGCTTACATTTATTATTTAACGGCAATGACTGTGCGACTGTATATATTTATGTATGTGTTAGTGTGCGTGTGCGTGTTCGTGTGCGTTCATTTGATTGTCTTGGCATATTGTCTGCACTCAAGAGAAACACATTGTCAATGTCGTGCCGCCGGCATATTTATGCTTTGGCACGTTCAACAACCTTAGAAACGCTCGTGCCCTCGCACTCTAGCACCGCTATATTCAGTTTCGCCTTGCAGTCGTCTGCACGCATGTCCTTARCGTCCTTCATCACGCTTTTTTCGCTTCACCAGCCTCACTTAAGCTTCGRGAGACACAATTTGTTGCCAACCAATTGCCAACTGGCTAATGAGGCAAAGCGCCTGAAGGTGTTAAATTAGAGTCAGTCAGTCAGTCGTTGGGGAAAATAAAAAAATAAGAAAGTCTTGAAGAAAATATACAAATAAAAATTGTAAGAAWTTTTTCCCAACAAACCGCTGAGTTGTAATTGAAATGTTGACACATGATATGCATGCACTTCCTTTTCGCGCTCACACTTCTTTTCTTCATGTGATTTAATAAGAATGCGCCCCTAAATGTATGCTATGGCAACTATTCCATACTATCACAGTGCACTTGATTGCTCTGCGTCCAGTGCCAGCTGTTTCACCAAGTCGTGCAGCCACTCAGTCATTCTTCTCTCTTCACCCCAGCCAGTTGCTGCTGCTGCCGCTGATTGCTGCTCTAATTAAGTCAAAGTCAAATACGAATATTTCATAGCCAAATGGCGCGCCAGGCCGGCGGCGATACTCATGTGGGTGTGGCAATCATGCCGTTACTGCAACTACAATTCCAGCTGCAACGCTCCGAAGTAGTAGCATACATTTAGGTTGCTTTTAGTGCTTCGATTTGCACAAATTGATGTGCGGCGATAGTCAAGTGGATAAGCRAAGAAATTCGTTGTGTTTGCAAGCAGACAAACGCTTATCAAATTACAGCGCGCTTAAATGATAGCTTCGAAAAAGCAAAGAAAATAATAAAAATAGTCATAACAAAGCAAACGATTTGGCACTTGTAGCCAGACGAAATTTTCACATACTCATTGCTATGCAGCTATAAAGATTTGAGTGCCGTTTGCGGTTAAGTATTCGCTGTTTTATGCTTTGTTTGAAGGAATAAAATGAGATTGTTGAAGCATATTGCTTACTTACAGCAACATATTGAATGTTGCTCGTTAATAAATTTTTRGTTTTTTGTTTTGTTTATTTTATTTTTTGTTTTTTGGAGTGGTTTTAATGTCATATATTGTTGTTGCAAGTATGGAATAAAATTTGTTTTTTCGGCTACCGAGAGATTTTTATGTCACAATTTAGTTTTGTTTTTACGGCGTTCATTTTGAGGGTTGCTCTTGACAAATTTTTAGTAAATATTGGAATATAACAGTTTGAGGTTGAATTTAGATGAAATTTTACAAGATTAAAGTGCTGTTTATTGAGCTGTGGATCTTCTATGGCTGTAGATTGATATATAGATAATTTTTACAACCAAATAAGATTACGTTTAAGCTTCATAGAGACTTCTAACCAATTGTTTGTAAACACCAATCAACTGAAGATGGCCAAGGTGTTGACAATAATAAAAAAAATATGAGAAACGGGGATATGTTTTGGTCTACAGCTGCCTAAAAACATTGCCTTCGACACATCTAGATGTGTATAAATAATAAAAAAAATATGAGAAACGGGGATATGTTTTGGTCTACAGCTGCCTAAAAACATTGCCTTCGAGGTTTTGATGAACCTTTTTGAAATTATAGTGACATTATGACATTTATGAAGAGGTTACATTAAGTTTTCCATGCTTTTGTAGCGCTTAGAGAACCGATAAAGCAATTATAATCAATGATTGAGCTGAGTGGATACAGCCATGTCCGTCAGGACCCGTCTATCTGTATATATTACAAGCCTTTAAGTCTTCGCTCTGGATTTTTTCACACGTACTTTTTTCTAGAAGAGATTGCTCATTTGTTGGAACCACCGATATCGTAACACTATAGTATATAGCTGTCATACGAACTGATGGATCAAAAACAAGTCCTAGTATGGAAAACTTTTTTATTTCACAAAACATCGTCACGAAATTTACCAAAGATTACTGTATAAAGTAAAACCACAATCTTCGAGAAAAGTTTTCAGATCGGAACACTCTAGTGTATAGCTGCCTTACAAACTAAGCGATCAAAATCAAGCTCTTGTATGAACGAATTTTTATATAGAAAAATATCTTCACRAAATTRGGSCTGGYTTAYTTTCTAAGACARCGCTARAGTATCCGAAGAWATTTTTCAKATCYGGAAACTAGAGCATAAAGCTATCWTACAAATTGAAGGGYCAAAATCCAGTCCTAGTATGGAAAACKTTTTTGRTTGTTAAGAAATCTTCACGAAACTTCCCACATTATTGTGTAAAGCAATGCTACAATCTCAGTACAAATTGTTGAGATCSGGTCACTWTAGCATATAGCTGCCWTATAAACTGAACTATTAAAATCAAGATAAACGTYTTTATATACACTTTTATGACTARAGAAATGTAGYRGCTGCGKTGCTGMAGTATAKATTAAATTTCTTCCAAATATTATTTCTATTAGCGCCTGAATGTTGGCAACATTTTTGCYACAAYAGTGTTKTTATTTAGTAAAAWTGTTGCCYACATTTCGRCGCGRTCGCTMTGTGTATYTAGTAGTATTTAATTTTTCAAATAACTTTGAGGCACTTGAATAAGAAACCGTAAAAAAAACTAAAAACCTAAAAATATAAACCTATTTTTTAACGCAAATCCGATTACGTTCTGTGACTTTTTCAATTCTTCTTCAATTATATGCTTACCAACCAGTTTATATGAGATAGAAATATAATTCTTGAACATTTTTTGMTGCTTACCTGTAAAGAAAAAAGAGAAAAATATTATTAGAAAAATTTTCAAAAGAGTTTTATATGGTTTTTGAAACAGTATTGCCACAAAAATCAGCAATATAAGGATTATAAAAATTAAACACCCCATTATAACCGCAAAATTTGTTCATTTTCATATGACCGGCGCACGCAAATTGCCTCAAAGCATTTGCAAAGCTTCAAAAATCCGTCGGAAATTAAAATTCGTTTCGAAAATTTCAAAACATGAAAACCTTCGAGCTGTCAAAGTATCGGAAAGCAGCAGCTGAACAAAAGCAGTCAATTGCAGCGCAGCACTTCAGTGCGCAGAAAAGCGAACAGATGTTGTTGAATTGATGATATCGATGAGCAAATGAAAGGCAAAGCAAAAATGAAAAACAACAACAACAAAAGTGGCGTACTTACAGGGTCAAAGGGCAGTCAAACATAAAAGTGCCATRGAAAACAATGTTGAGGGATTCTTTCAAATAAAGCCAAAAATATTCAAATAAACAAGCATATATACATACGTATATATATGTATGTGTTATATAGATAAATGTTTATTTACATACGTAATTATGTATTTTTGTATATGCCTTTGCGTTGGCGGACTAGTCGTAGCAATATTTTTAATTCAATGGCAGAAGTGTTGTACAAACGCCAAATTTTTTGCCCTTTTATGATGCACACACACACATACATATGTATATGTGGCGCTCATATACATAAATTTAAACAAGTTTACAGCCTTATATTTATTTACTGCTATTGGCAAGCGGTCGCGCGCGCAACTAGTTCATCTCTTCGCTCGGCTTTTGATGAATATGCGGCGCAATTATGGAAAATGAATTGGAAATGTGAATAAATAAAAGCAGTAAGCAACAGTGTGTGTGCGCTGAGCTGAATTTTTCAATAGCAAATGTATTAACTTATAGTATATGTACATGTRTGGTATGTATGTATGTTTATGTAGCAACCGCTGACCGCTGCCACCGCGTAGTCAATAAAAAAGTTGAAAGCAAATATTTTCTAAAATATTACTGCATGTTTTTACGGCGCTCATTTGTTTACTTTCAATGTCAACTCATGATAAACATATTTATGTATATATTAGGCTGAGTCAAAAAGAACGAAATCCAAAAATCATAATTAAACGCCGTTTAATATTCATGTTAAGAGCTCAACCTTTACAATATTATTTTTTCGTCAATCGGGAAAATATATAATAAATATTGYTTTTTGACCCACCCTTGTCTATCAATGTAAAAATATGTATAAAATTATTAATAAAGATAATGTTATTTCACTTAACGGTATTTTCACGCAAATTAAAAAATAAATTAAATTTTTTGTGACCCACCCTAGTATATAAGTATACAAATTTAGATTACTATTTTAAAAAATGATGCTTTCTTTGTAATTTTTGACAATGTGTTAACGAAATATAACAAAAAAAAAAATAATTTTTTTTCGGTCCACCTTAATTTGTACATAGTACATATGTATGTACATATATTAAGAGCTCAAACTTTAACAAAAACTCCTTTATTTCTTTTTATCTCTAATATTTTTTTCATTTTCTAAAAAAAAATAAAAATTATGACTATTGGCCCACCCTAGTAATAATGTAAAAGCTCAAACTTTAACAAAACTTTTTTTTTAGCATTTTTGTGATGTCTAATGATATTTTCTCCGTTTGTAAGAGGAAACAATTTACATATAATGTTTTTTTCATTTGTCCCACCCTAGTATATGCATATAATAAAAATATGCATTGATAATTATTTATAAATATGATACCTTTTGGTAATTTCAAAGGTTATTTTTAAGGTACTTTAGGAAAATAATTAAAAGTTTTATAGATCCACCCTAGTATATACAAATGTTTCATGTATATTAAATTCAAAATTTATCATATGTTTTACGTAATTTCCGACGATATTTGCACGGTATTTAAGAAAAAAGTAAAAAATAAATAATAATTTTGGACCGCCCTAGTATATACTATATGTCAAGATATAGATGATTACTTATTAAGATAGTGTTGGAATATAATAAAAATAAAAAATATACATATACATGTATAAAAAATAAAACAATTTTGGGCCACCCKAATAACATATAATATTCGTAAAAATTTAGATGATTATTTATATAGATGATATTGGAATGTAAACGATATTAATTCATTATGTGCTCAAAGTCTGCAATGCAGCAAGTTCAACCATGCAAATAAATATATATGTACATATGTACTGTATGTACAAATATAAATACATCCACCGTAAACCCGCTTACTATTTCGYTCAAAATAACGCCCTAAAGGCTCGCTGTCATACCCTAAAGTCCACATGTGAACACATTTGAGTTGCARTGGAATGAAAATACAATAAAAATATTTATATATGCAACAGCAACAACAATGAAGACAAAAGCAATAATAGCAAGCAAGCAGCACTGCAGAAGCAACTAAGCAATGCAAGTCAGTTATTTATGATTATTGTATATCAACCCACACACACGCACACACACACAAGCATACGAACCTACACACAACTAATATATAGCATAAATSGAGAGAACCCCTCCCTGCTGGCCAGCAAACAACAAAAAATCAAAAGAACAAAAGCAACAAAAAAGAAAACGAACGAATGTATGCAGCAAGGTCTGCGCTCATAACCAAAAATGGGGAAAAACTGATCTTAAAAGCAGATAATAGTGCTCTGAGCACAGAGCGGCGTTTGTTGCAACACTGCAGCGACACGCTTATATACACACACTGCATTTATATACAGACACACATGTATGTGTTTTTGAGTGTGCGTGCCTTCATATCTGTCCAACATCAGATGATTGATTTCATGCCAAAGTGATTTCAATCACAAAAACACAGCCAACAACAGGGTTGCATTTAATATACCAAATGGCAAAGATGACTGCCAGTCATACTTAATACTCAGACGTAATACATACTTGCACACATACATACGAGTATATGCACTTTTTTATTCGAGTTCCAAGCTGGATTGGATTTCTGGATTATGTATGGGGGGGCGCTGCATGAAAAATTTTGGCAGTTAGATTTGCGTTGAGGGTAGATTAGATTTGGCTTTTTAGAATCGTCCATGTGCTTGCTTGCAGCGTTTCCTTGCTGGCAAATTTTTAACTGGCATTTTGAGATATACGAGTATGTACACTCGGGGGCATTTATAGTTGATTAAAGMCAAATGAAATTATGACACTATCTTGATGGATGTATGTACGTGTATATGTAAATGTATACGTGGTTTTATATAT
>NW_017535130.1:210991-217183 GCF_001853355.1 Bactrocera latifrons
TGAGGGTACATTTAGTGTGTCAGGAAGTTTGTAACACCCTTAAGAAAAGGTTGAATACTTTATAAAATACATATAAATGATCGGTGTGACGCGCTGAGCCGATTTAGCCGATATCCATCTGTCAGTCCGTCTGTGAAGAAGATGCTCCTTCGTCGGGATCACCGATATCGGTTTACTATAGGATAGAGCTGCCTTATAAACTGATCGGTTAAAATATAGTCGTTATTTGGACCTCCGTAGACTTAATTAACATTGTGATTCTAATAGATTTAAATTTTTTTATTTTTTCAGGTTGAGTGTTTTAAAAAGACTGCAGTATTGTTAATTTCTCAACAGTTTATGAACGAATCGAGAGGTAAKCATTATTTGAATTTCATGAACTTTCTCCTGTCAAAATTAAAGTCTGAAAATTCACCAACGCGTAGTTAGGTACTGGTTTAGGAGGCCATTTGAGAAACTAGCGGAATTAAAATTCAACTATATTGTTCTCTCTGAAATCTGTCTCTTATACACATCTAGATGTTTTTTTTTGTTTTTACTTAAACAATCTTAATCTATATTAACCACACGTTGGTAATGGCAATTTATATATAAAAAACCCCGAAAGAAGTGCCACTTGAGCTCTCAGCTTCTAATTTAGCATGACGGTTCATAATATTTCAGATTAATCGACCTTTTTGGAGAATTTATTTCGAGAAGGAAAAATTTAAAACTAGCAAAGTACAATATCTAAAAATATTTGTTCAAAGAAGACTAATCTAAATAAATCGTAACAAACTAATTAAAGGAAGACTACTCTAAATAATTTTAGGTATTTTTAAGAAAGTACATGACTTTACTAAAGTTTTAGAGAAGCATCCTAAAGGTAGGCAACATTTTATAATAAAATTATTGGAGAATAAGTTGGTTTCTACAAAGGTTATGTTTGATTTATCATAAATGTATTTAATTGTTCTCATGTGATCTTTCTTGGATTCATTGAAGATTAGTCTCGCAATTTCTCTCCACGGATAATCTAATTACTAATAACCATTGCTCTGACGTAGAGATAATCTTTCCGGCATTTAATTACTGTTTTGTAGTAACTTGTTTTTTCGTCTCGGCTTTAACCGCGTAAGCGAGGTCCACACCAATAAAGACTACCACAACAACCGCCTCGAGCAAAAGTACAGTACCTGTTAAATATCTAACTTGCCTTTTTCGCAAATAAGTAAATATACAATAAATATTAAAAGCATTTCATTTAATCGCCATAAACGCCCACCAGTTACTCGCCAGTTGAAGTAACAAGGCCAAAATATATACAAAACTGTACACAACATCATCAGCGTAGGCTCCTAGCATAAATAAATAATTAATAAGACAATTAAAGAAAAAAACGCGACTAAAAACAGAAAAATACAAGAGATAGCAAGCTTATTTTATTCCGTCAACTGCCAGCCCAAGCGCCTAACTTGCTGTTGCTCATAAATCGGCTTATATTTCGGGTATTTGAACTGCTTGTGAGCCAAAAGTATCAGCCAAAAAGTCTGGCCACTGCACCGCGCACTCGCAAWATATCACAAACGACAGAAAAGCTATATATTCAAACAAACGCAGAAAGTCACTTGGCCCCGACTTGGCCACTTAGGCGCTTAGGGCCACAATGAAAATAATATAAATTGCAATAACAATAACAAAACGACAGCGCCGATATTGGCAATAATCAAAACGCTGGCGCTTATAGCATTACGGGCGTATTTAAATTTGTGGCAAGTAGAATGAGACCCCTRCTCTGAGTCTTTGCGCTTGCTTGTATTTTTTGTTGGCTTTGATTGCCAAAAAGTGCTTCAAAATCATTCGAAAYGTTCGGACGAAATGCGGGAATGTGTAAAATGTAAGCAGCAGCCATAATAATGCCATCATAAAAATCTAAACTCATTACAATTGTTGCCAATTTGTCGCTCCCTCTTCAGCACACAAACACACACGCACACACAATGTTGGCTGTGTATRAGAATGCGCAGACTCTCACGCCCGCCGACACGGTATACTAGTGTTTGTCTGCGGCTCTTCAAACAATAAACGCTGATTAAATTGGTGGACAGTCGCGTCGTTTCATTGTGGTGGACAGACAGCCGGCAAACGCTATATGAGAAAGTGACTTTGTGGCAGCTTTCAATTTTTTGCTTGATTGTTTGTCGCTTCCTTTTTCAATTGTGCTGCAATATTTGTTTGTTTGCTTATCTCTTGTATGTGTATGTATGTGTAAATCTGTAAATATATGTGTGTTATGAGATTTGCGGTTATTTGGTTGGCGCTAATAGCCTTAATTTTTCGTTACACCCCAATATCCRTATCATTGCATACCAATATAACGCATGTGTTTGTATGGATGTRTGTGGTAATGCTCCTACTTCCTTTCCCTGCCCTCGCTACCGCCTCTCCTAACCATTTAATAACACTTGCTATGGCTTTTCTTAGCAGTTCACCGCGTTTTTGCTTTCTCTTYGCCCATTGTTGTTATTGCTTTTAGCAATTTTGTTATTATTATCATTTGTTATTGTTGTTCTATTCATTTCTCGTGTGAATTTCTATGCTTTGCCGCCRCGACAATCAGCATGAAGTGCACAAAGTGCGCGCATTACAATAACAATTCGTATAAATTTGAGTATAAGTTGCTTGTAAGCATTTAAGCAGCAGATTTTGTTTCAACATAATGCAACAAAAATACCAAAAATATGAATACAACAACAAAGTATCACTTTATTTTTGGACAAGTCATGCTAAAGACGACAATTTCGTTGGTGGTCCGCTGGCTGGCTGTCTAATGCCAAGTTATGCTTGGCTCGTTGTTGTTCTCATTATTGTTGTTGCTGCTTTTTATGTTGTTGTTGCTGTTGCCTTTTCGTTGTGCCCTCTTTAATGTCATATCATGATTACCATTATGATTTYATGTCGACTTATTGGTGTGACATAATATTCTTGAATGTGCGACCGAGAAATGCYTGGCTCTTTATACTCGCACAGAGACACAGCAAGCAACATATACATACATATAAATACATACAAGTAGTGTTTATTTGTTTAAGTATCAATTTCATGTACATATATATATAATATTTAAGGCTTTATGTTAGCGCTCAGCGGCAAAGTTCAATAGTCTCTTAATTGGCAAGTGTCTCGAATCCGTTTTGGTCATGTAATTGAGATTATTTGTTGTGTGGGCTTAATTAATTTTGATTACCTTTTATAAATAAATAAATACATAGAATTGGCAACACATGTATATTCCAGTATGTATATGCATATATACCACAGTCTACAAAATCCTTCTCAAGTTGAAGGTTCGCTATTACATTCACGAAGCCAATAAAAGGTCAAGTTTAGCTCAAGGGCTGGCCGTAAAAGTTTCAAGGCGAATTTTCATGTTAAAATAAGTGCCAGTTGAGCGAATTTTCGCTCGCTGAGGCGCTGACATACTGGTCGAGCGGTAATATAACAACATTCTGTAAAAATTWCAACGCAGTCCCTAACTAATAAATAGGGTTAAGTGAATATGAAATGAAATTTATTACATATAAAGCTTACATAATTTCTTCATGGGTGCTAAACTTAGCTAAATTTTATTTTCGAGAGCTTAAATGTAGGCAACAATTTTGGTGTGATATAAAATCAGCAAAGTTTGCCTATATTTTGGGTACTATTACATATGGGCGATGATGAAGGAAGAGAAATCGTGAAAAATGGATATGACTGCATCCTCACGCTGGACTAAATTTGTAAAAACAAAATTTAATTTTGTGAATATAATTTGACGTAATCAAAATTTTACGTTTTTAAATCTTCAGCATCATTAAATCCTGAGGGTACATTTAGTGTGTCAGGAAGTTTGTAACACCCTTAAGAAAAGGTTGAATACTTTATAAAATACATATAAATGATCGGTGTGACGCGCTGAGCCGATTTAGCCGATATCCATCTGTCAGTCCGTCTGTGAAGAAGATGCTCCTTCGTCGGGATCACCGATATCGGTTTACTATAGGATAGAGCTGCCTTATAAACTGATCGGTTAAAATATAGTCGTTATTTGGACCTCCGTAGACTTAATTAACATTGTGATTCTAATAGATTTAAATTTTTTTATTTTTTCAGGTTGAGTGTTTTAAAAAGACTGCAGTATTGTTAATTTCTCAACAGTTTATGAACGAATCGAGAGGTAAGCATTATTTGAATTTCATGAACTTTCTCCTGTCAAAATTAAAGTCTGAAAATTCACCAACGCGTAGTTAGGTACTGGTTTAGGAGGCCATTTGAGAAACTAGCGGAATTAAAATTCAACTATATTGTTCTCTCTGAAATATATTGTACTTCTAATGAAGTTCATTAGAATTTTACCTGTGGAACCTCCGAAATAAATAGTCAAGTAACCCGTGGACAATAGATGTGATTTGTTTTCTATACAAAGCCTTCAAAAGCTTTCTCATGGAAAATGTTTTATAGTCGCCTCTTCAACTGCCAACTGACAGCTTTTTCAACCGTCATTAAATGGTCTCCTGGTCTGCTGACATGGCCACCAATTAGACAGTGAACTCTTAGCAGTCCTACTTGAGTTCTTATATCATTCCTTTTAAGTCTTAATAGYCGGCATAAGTGACCCATATTCCATTCAAGGCACATTTGCCAGCTCGTTGAGCAAGTTCGAAACTGATTTCACAATTTTAGAGTGCAAATGGTTAAATGACAACAGATTGTAGAAATATGTTTGATAAGCWTTTATAATAAAAATTAGAGTTTCCGCTTGGAATTAAATTTAAAAAAATAGTTACGCACTGTAGAATTGCAATGAGACCACAAAATAAGATTTTATCAGTCTCCAAATTCTGTTGAATGGTTAGACTAACTCAAGGAAAATGTCAAATTAGATGAATCAGCAGTTTTAGCAACAACTATTTTCATCAACAGTAACTTTTTTGTTTTTGCATTTTTTGCTCCACTTCTACACATCCACTTTATGCGTGTTGAGTAGTTGCCGCAGCGCWTGAAGTGGCATATTATGGATCATTAAGCCTAATTACCAGGAAGATATTGTTGCGTTAAACAAGTGGCAGCTGAGTAGTTTTTCAAAGAACGRCGCATATACAGAGCAAACAGACAGATGAATAAAACGGACATACACACACACATGCATGAGAGGAAAGCGCAAGAGCGAAGCAACAAAACTAAATTATGAGTGCATATTTGCGAAAGCGCGTTAACTGAAAGTAAAATGTCATTAGGATGTACAGCTTCACGGCTGGACATGTGGCACAGCGCGAAGATGAAAAAGCGAAAAATTGCTGACAGACAGACAGACAGCCATGAGGATTATGGATATGACAGAGAAGAGGCGTGTGTGACGATTGAGAGACAGGCAGGAAGCGGAGCTGGCTAAATATTTAGTGTTTTGTGGAGTGGGTTAAGTAACTAAGTAATGGTGCCACTACAAATATGTGCGTGAGTGTGCGTGTCGCCGACAAACGCTGAAAGATGAATGAATTTGCAGACAGACCAGTTGTGTTTAACCGATTGATATTCGTAGAGCGCGAGTATAGTAGTGGTGGAAGGGGCATTTAGCACAGACAATCAGGCAATTCGGGCAGACAGTTGATGATGAGCTGTCATAACATTAGAACAACAAGCAGTGCGGGGTGATGTTTGAACTGCGAGTGCGAGTGCTGGCGAATGCATACTTATAGGCGCTGTGAGGGGCGGTGGGCGCACATAAATGCCGTACTTTAGACAAAGTGTGGCAAGTGCACGTGAACTCATTAGTGTTAAGAAATCGTCTGTTTGTTTGTTGTTGTATTTTTGTTTTTGAGTCAGCACCTCAACTGTTGGTTGACGTGTTTGGACCATGGAAAATTAATGAATTATGTGTGGAAGTGGAGTACAGAACTAAATATGCTGTTTACTTTTCACTTTGCTTGTAATTACCTGTGGCATGAGAAACAAATAGATATACTATTTGACAGCGGCGGCCGAAGAGGCTAAAGCAAGCGTCGAGTTGTTGAAAAATTGCCCGCGTTTGATGTTGTTGAAGGGTTATGTGCAATAATTAAGGGATTTTTATGGTATAAAAGCAAAGTTTGTTGAGCGAAGTTTACGACTGATGACAGCACAAAAGCAAAAATTTAATAAAAAAATAAAGAAACAAATGTAGAAACTTAAATT
>NW_017535130.1:218788-220693 GCF_001853355.1 Bactrocera latifrons
CAGGCGCGCATTAACATGTCCACATGTCAATCATGTCAAATACTTTGACACTGTCAAAAAATTGAGCATTGAAAATTTATTTTAAAAAATATTTTGCTCCAGCGTTGCAACAGCCGAACGAAGGCGGCATAGACACACAGGCGCAAGCGGTGATAATTGATGGCAGCCGTGCGCGTGATACCAAATTAAAATATACCTTTTATTTGTTGCTGTTTTTGCTGCCCGAAATATTWTTTCCAACTCTCAAATTGCCGCTAAATGTTTTCTTGACACTTTATTTTTTATTATTGTCGAAAACTTGCTCTCTAGCATAGAGCTGCCTTTCTTGTTGTTGCTGCCAGCGCCAAAACTACTTAAAAGCAAATTCGACACACTTAATCAAATTTGATAAATTTCTATGCTGTAAGGTGTAGAGACGGCTAGGGCTTAAGTTGAACAACAAAAAATGCATTAACATAACCACAAAACAATAAAGAAAAAACAACAGCAGAAAGCTTACATGCCGCGAGTGTAGCGAAATCACGCCTTCGAATTTGTGTGACGGAATATATAATATTTTCAGATTTTTCATATGCACATATCGCATGCAAATGGCTATATATTTGCATAAACATACACAAGCATTGATGTTTTTGTGTGTTTAGTGGCATGCCACGATCGATTTTGCTCGCGCCTTTTAAACTGTTTGGGTTTGTGTTTTTTGTTTTTGGTTTTATTGTTTTATTTTTGTATTTTTACATTTTCTGGTTTTTATTGTTTGTTTTGTTCAGACAGTCATCAATCTTACGCGCATTAAGACTTTTCCACAATAGCGAGTGTTTATGAAAAATTACSTCTATTTGTTGCGCCTATTTTTGGGACATGTTGTGAGTGCTGAGAAGTATTTTGAAAAATATAAAAATACAACAATATTGAAAAATTGGCTATGCCTTGTGAATTAAAAAATGAGAAAATTTAAATGTTATACCTTAGTGCTTTTGCCGGTGAAACTGACTCGCTTTGAAATTTTCTTAGAGCGTCTAAAGTATTTTTTTGTGGTACTTGATTTCCATTAACGTATTTTACATAAATATAGATATTTATACTTTATGTTTTTAACGCCGTAAAAAAGATAAAGCATACATTTTTTATAAACTTTTAATGGAAATATTTTGCTTCGAAGCTTTTTGCAAGCTTTTAAAGCTTTTTAGTATAACACTAATTTTCTGATGAAAACACCTCGCTTCGCAGCTTTTAAAGGTTTTCACTGTAACACTAGTTTTTTTATGGGAATATATCGCTTCGAAACTTTTTGGAAGCATTTAAAGCATTTTAGCGTGACACTGTCTTGTTTTTCGAGAACCCAAAAAATAACCGAATTAAGTAAAAGATGTTAGGGGTTTATGGTGAAAAATTTCGCTTTCAAGTTTCTTTGACGCTTTTTAAAGGTTTTTAAAATACATACATCTATGTATATAACTMYATAATTCACATAATTATAACAAAATGTCTAAGCTTTTGATAAAGTTCAGTGCTTACGAGGTTTGTGTAGGTTCCCCAAAGTTCAGACGTTTTGCAGAAATTTGTTAAGATATGAAGGTAAGTACTAGCAAGCTTCACGGAAAAGCTTAGACCTTATTTAAAGCTTCAAATACCATAGAGCCTTTATATTTGAGAATCAGTTTTAGGAGGCTTAAGAGTTGRAGGGGTAAGCTCAGTCTAAAACTATTGCTTCTTATAAAAGACACATTGATTGCGTTTATAAGACATCATTTTCTGCTGGTTCAAAACATTTCACCAAAACAATTGAAGTTTTTGTGAAAGCTCAGCTGATAAAAAAGTAAAATTAAAAGTTTTTCTAAAAGCTCTTTAAAGTTCTTTAAAGCCCTGCGAAGAATAGATATTTTTACAGACTTTTAAAGATTT
>NW_017535130.1:221131-225117 GCF_001853355.1 Bactrocera latifrons
CGCTCATATGCATAAATATGTTAGTTATTAATTAATTCGATATGCTAATTGTCAAAGTGATTCATCAAACATGGAAAGAGAAGTAGAAAATTAATAAAAAAAAAGCGGAATGCTTTGAATATGCAGACAAACTCATTTATYTTTATATATAAACAATACACATACCATACATAGTCTAGGTATGTATGGCATACTTATTCAACAACTTTTTTTCCACCACTGAGTCAACATCGTAGCCGCGTGGGTTTTTAATGATTGCCAAGAGCTCACGTTTTCTCGTTTTTTCATGTTCCTTTTCGTTTTTTTTTTTTTTGTCTTTTTGTTGGACACAGAAAAATCTGCATTCAAACAATGAAGCTAGATTTGGATTTAAAGCAACAAAGCCAGAAATTATTGCATCAAATAAATACCAACACATGTATATGTCGAGTATGTCGTGTGCACTTCATTAAGCGCGCATATGTAGAGCAGCTATTAAATGCGCTTGCCAGCCGAAATCACTACCTTTCAGCTGGTGCAATCAAATCGCCGCAGCGACTGCCAGCGTTGAGAGCGCTGTAAATGCAGTAATCGGCACGCAGCTGACGGCTGTAGGAGGCACCACTGTTGGCAAGAGGCGTGAGCTGCATGTCTCCAGCGCTTTTTTGTGAACACACGCATACATTTTAAATACGTATATGCTTATAGTACGCAAGCGTATGGCATTATTTTTATATTGCAATGCGATTGCGCTCAATATTGCGCTGAAATATGTGCGTGGTCGCCTAGGCAAATGACGCTAATTGAACAGGCGCGTAGCATGAGCAAATATTGCAACTAATGGCAAAAGCTTTGGAAAATTAGTTCGCATAATACTACTTTGTAGGGGAATGAGGAGTCATTGAAGTTCTTAATAAGTATGTTTTGCAATGGAATTTTGCTCTCGGGTACAAAAAATGAGATCATTTAGTTGTTGCTGTTAAAGCTTACAATCCARACAGCTTTATTTGCTGATTATGAAGCTTTAATATTGACCACAGGTACTATAGGTTAAAAAGCATTATTTTTCAAGCTTTTAATTAAATGTTTAAAAACTCCAATTTCATTACTATACGCTTTCAGTGAGCTTTTTGTAATTAATTTTTATCAGCTTAGAACGAAGTTTTGTAACTGTAAAAATTTGTACAAGCTCTTAAATTAGGTGCCGCAAATTGAAGAATACTGAAAACATGTTAACTAAGCTTTCGCTTAAACTATGAGCTTTCACTTTCACTTAAGGCACTAGAGCTTTCACACCCCCACCGATAGTTTTTTCAGACTATGCAGAGCTGTTATCTAGAACWGGCTGATTTTTTGACGCTTTTACAAAAAATTGCGCTTTCACTCTCCCACTGGTAACTTTTTGTGACTATGCTAAGCTTTCACTTAAAACTGGATGATTTAGAGCACATTTTTTACATTATCCCGCGTTGTTATACTCAGAATGCGCTTTGTGATATCTTTGAACACTTAAAATGCTACTTCTTAGCAATCACGCTTSATGGACCATGTATAAAGCAAGTCTTTATTCTAGCAAATACTTAAGTAATATTATTATGCTAAAACTAACATGTCCATTTGCATTTCCTCAGTATGACTGAAGGATTGTGATTTTCCACATGCGAAGACCTTAACGCAAGCACTTAATATTATACTCAGTGTATACACAGGTACTGAAGTTATGACAAATGGACAATAAAGGCGGATATTGTAGGGGCGGACAGACAATTTAGCAGTTGCATTGAAGCATAGCAGCAAAAGAGTAACAGAAAAAGTAAATAGAGAAGTGAAACTTTGTGTGCATATGTGAAAAAATGACGGATGGCAAGGAGCTAGATTTGGCTGAATAGACAAGGAAGTGTTGCAACAACTGAGAGAGAGAGGAGCGTGCGGAGACGATGGCACAACTTTTGAAGACTGCAACGAATTGAGCTGCAATTTTAAAGTTATTTTTTTTTTAGGGAAGCAAAAGATTTCCATATGCCAAGCATTGGCAATGGAAAGCGTGGACACAATTGAAGCCAGGAGGTTCAGGAGGTTGGACTGCTGCATAACTAAACTTATGTTTATGTGAAATTAAGCGCAACATATTTCAGAGTTAGCATGCTCGAAGGTAACTAAAAAGGATACGCCAACTGCAAGCAAGCAAAATTTTAAACAATGCAAGCGAGGCCAAGCAGCAGCAGCAAAAGATGGTTATAATAACTAAACAATGCATAAATAGTAAGAAATGTCGGCGCACACCCATATATACTTATATAAATATATGTATATATAAGGTATATATGTTTATATAAGGTATATACATATGTGTATGGTATGTATATGCGGCATATGCCGACCAGCTTAGTTGAAGGCATTGTGCTAGGAAGATAAAATATTTACGACGTATGTGCATACACCGGCTTGCATGTTTAGGGTCTTGGGCAAGCAGCAGAAAAAGAAGAAGMAGCAGCAGCAGCARTTGAAGCAAAAAGCTTTGCCTTTGAGCAAAAATGTTAAAATAATGCATATATAAATAAATAAAAGCATATCTCATGTATGCATTTAAATATGGCATCAAGTCAAGATAACGCGCCAGGCTACAAGCGACAACAGCAACAACATGAGCAAGAGCAGCAGCAACAAATAATATGAAAACAATGCACAAGCGGTAACAATGGCGGAMAARTAAATAGGAGCARCATGCAACGCGGCATTTTTTTCCACCGCCACAACTAGGAAAGGACATGTTGCAACGCTGCCGCGGATGCTGCTGTTATGGCTCTCAGTGGTAGCGACAGTGGCGGCAGCTACTATGGGCAAGCAAAAAGTAGCGAAAGGTGATTTATTTGAACATGGTTATCAACTTAACAATAACAGGAGCAGCAGCCAAGCCAGAAGCAAGGAAAAAAATCAAACTAAAAAGCAACAAACAYACTAAGGCAGCAACTAACTACTACAGCAATGCACAACAATAACAAAAGCAGGCAGAGCGCCGCGCCAGAGATAGTGTGGAGGYGCGCACCGGTGGCACGGGCAGCAGCTGCAATAATGTGCAWAGCGGCAGAAGAGAAAAAGGGGCAGCAGCGCATGAGGAAGAAGTAAAACAATGCAGCCTAATGGCCGCGGCTGCGCATCAACAACAAAARGACGTTGAAGCGGGCGCGAACAAGCATTACAATTGTGCATTTTTTTCCTTATGCGCCTTGCCTTGCGGGCACAGTGCGCAGGCGCAACGGCAGCKKCACAGACAAAACAGCAACAATGTTAACGCAAAAAAGGGCAAATAGTAATAAGCGCGGCATGCCTGTGTAGGCACAAACGCGCATAAATAGTGGAATATGCAGTCAGCCAGCCAAAAGCAAGGCATGCGTACGTATGTTGCGTTTGCGCATGCGCAGCGGCTGCTTTGCGCCTACGTAGCGCGAGCGTTCTGAAGCGCGGCATGTGTAGCCGCGATATGAAATCATTGTGCGCCTTGCTCCGATTTATTCATATTGATTTTCGATTATTTTCCCTTCTTTGGTTTACGCTGGTGAAGGCAATTTTTTGCTTCGCCCGCAGCGTTTGTGAAATAATTGAATCGCATTGAATTTTAAAAAAGACAGATATATTCATTATTGTTTCCTACCGCGGGGACTACTTAGAGCAATTGCGCACCGACATTGATGTGCTCCGCAAAAGGGAGCTAAGCGCGCAGTGGTGAGAATTTTTCAAAATAGCAAAAAAGTGGCTAAATTGCTGTTGGTCAAGTAAATTAAGTGACTACATGGCTTGGCTTGACGTTAATAAACGCATAAATGAAGTGGGCATTGAAGCAGGCGATTTATGTATGCGGTGAGCTKGCGTAAGCGCTGATGTGTAGAATAATAATAATTTGTTCCCTAAAGCTTTTGATTTTTTAGTTAAATTTTTTATTTTGTATATTATTTTTGTCTCAAAGCTTTTTTTGACAAATTTTTATCAAAAGTCAAAATATTAATTAT
>NW_017535130.1:225222-261519 GCF_001853355.1 Bactrocera latifrons
AAAAAGTAAACAAAACTTGAAATCATAGTTAACGCCAAACCAAACTTTTACATGTTAAAAATTATAATTCCGTAAGTGGTTTTGTTTTTTTTTAAGCGCACGCTTTACCGAGAAGTAATATATATGCTTGGCTTTGATTTAAGCAATCAAAAATTTTTTWAAAAAATATATAAAAGCTTACGAAGCTTTAAGTAAGTTTTTCTAAAAAGCTATAAAAAGCTTTTGTGAACACTTCAGAAGCTCTTAAACTTAAAAGCAAAGTTTAAGTTCAATACTTCCTAAGCAGCTTTAAGGAGGTTACTTATATTGCCAGAGATTTCGTACCAGAAAAGCACAGTTTAAGTTTTMAAAAACAAAATGTGAAAGCTTTCAAAGTCTTCCTTGATCCTCCGAAGCAGCTTTAAGTAGGTCATTCATACTTTTGTTAAGACCTTGCACAAAAGAAAATTTAAAATTAGCTAAACAAATACGTAAAAGCTTATGAAGCTTTCAGCAAATTCTCAGAGCTTTCGTACTTTTGTGAAAGCTTAATAAATTCTTAAACTTAAAGGAAAAGCTTAAATTTTCACAAATAAGGAGTAAAAGCTTTCGAATTTTCACTTTTACTTCCAAAGCAACTTTAAGTTGGTTATTTATAAGTTCAGAGCTTTCATATATTTCAGCATAAATGGAAAATTTAAGTGAAACAATATGTAAAAGCTTTCGAAGCATTCACTGATACCTCATAAGGAACTTTAAATTGGTTATTAATGTGATGAGAGTTTTTATACCTTTCAGCAGAAGAGTAAAAAGCGCCTATCCATATAATGAATATATTTGTATTAAATTCATTAAGATTTGCCTTTTTGTCTGATAAAAAATATATTTTCTCATGCCCAAAAGTTGAGTTAAGGGTTCTCCTTTCTTAATATTTCGCCTTCATTCATACAAAAAATTATGAAGAGTTGAACTTCCTTCAAAAGAAGAAATTTGTTTCTACTCAACATTGTTAAGAGCTTTTGTAAGCTTTTTATGCTTCTTCAAAAAGAAGCGACATGATAAATTATAAACCACATTTTATGTTTTTCTTTAAGAAAATAGTGTGCTAATCCTTTTACATATTATTAACATATAAATGAACGACTTAGTGTCACTAAGCTACTCAAAAAAAGTTGCATAAATTTGTGAATATTTAAGCTTTTAACAGAAAGTATGTCGAAATATACAATCGTACATTATTTGAATACTCTCAAACTATATGTGCGCTTGTTTCTTCCATTAAGCAATTTATCAATATTTAAACAATTGAGTGAAGACATTTATCAAGCTTTTATGTAAGTCTAGCCTGAGAGCGTGAAGTCACATAAAATATGCAAATAAGAAGCTTCTTTYATACAATTATATTTGGAAATTATTACAGGGAAATACGATACTCAAAGCAATATACCGACAATGAAAAAACTCATAGACAAATACAAAAAACAAGTAATGTGAAGTAAGCTTGAGTGACAAAAGCTTTTATGATTGTAAGGCAATAAAGCAATGGCAGTAGCTGGTTAAATAAATATACATTTGGATRCATAATAGCTCCAACAACAAGAATAAAAGTAAAAACTACACAGTTTAGGGAAAAGATCAGCATATGTGTAAAGTAAAGCGCATTTTGTAGCAGTGAGTGGTGCGCATGCGCAAAGCTTGACATTAACAAAATGATGTTGAAGTCAAATATTAAGTTCACATGCTGCTTTAATTAACATAACAGTAAAATGCGTGTAAATATGGAAGTAGCAGGCATACGAAATAAGCTGAGCTATGTGCATAAGAGTACAAAACAAAAGCTTCAATCTTTGCGAAGAATTGTAAAAGTAAGCAGCCATTGTTTACGAATAAATCAATTTAGCTGCATGCTAAGAATCCGCATAAGCCAAATATTTACACTCAAACGTTGTTTGGCACCAAAAATAAAAGTTGTAGCTTTTCACAGCAACACGCTGGCAGACATAAATATACAGTAAAAAGAATAGCTATCTCAAGAACACTGCAGGTATGAGGTACACAATGGAGCCGGTCGAGGGTGTAGCACAAACGCTGGTGGCAAAGAAAGTACTGAGATGTAGAAATTTATTTGAAGATAAAAATATGTACATACAGAGCATGACAAAGTGGTCGTGAAAAGTTTTGGGGAGTGTTTCAGGTAACTTCATTCGACAAAAGGGAATGGAAGAAATGAAAAGAGAGCGGTGAATACAAGTTGAGTGAAAGCACGAAGGAAGTATAAACAATAGCAAAAGCTTACAGCACATGTAAAAGCTTGCTGAAAGTTTGCGATTAAATTTAGTTGCATAAAATGTAAAAACAATAGCAAAAGCTCATATCAAATAGAAAGCTAATCGTTATAGTTATTTAAAAAAAAGTAAAAACCAGAACAAAACCTTTACAAAAGCTCACAGCAGATATCGAAAAACTTTCAGAAAGCTTCTACTGTCCGCAAATAATTTTGAGTTGAGCTTTAACGATGAATTGATGGAAGCTTTATGAATTTTTCCAAAAGCTCTTCAAAAACATTTTGTTTTCTAAAAGATATAAGGCTGATAGTTAAATACAATTAATGCAAAGACCTCAACTTTGACCTTTGTATAGCTGATAGCTTCGAAAATTTGTTTTCCAACGCCCAGTTTTCAAATGATCAAAGATTCAAATACATTTAMGCTGAAAATTACAGCTCGAAAGCTCAGAAAATGTTTTTGAAAGTGGTTTCTTGGTTCCTACTGCCCGTAAATAGTTTCGAGGAGAACATGAATGATTAATCGATGAAAGCTTTTTTACTTTTTCCGAAAGTTTTTAATTTAACATAAAAGCYACATTTTTTCGAAAGCTTTTACATTTTTTTCAAATACGTTTCTTTAACGCGCAACTGCTCGAAAATAATTTTTTTTTACTTTTTTTCTTCAAAGGTACGAAATATACTGTTTTTTTCTTTTTTTAGCAAAAGACTAATTTATGAGCATGAAAGCTCGGTGAAAGCTTTCTGAATTTTTTTTAAAAACCTTTTAAGAACTTTCTTATATAATAAAAGGAAATCAGTTTAGTTTAAAAAAATTCTACGCGATTATCAATAAACCTTACGAACATGAAGCTCCAGAATGCATGAAATGATGCCATACAGACGAAATTTCAAATCTAGTTAACGCGGAAAACAGTCATGTTCGACGTACGTGGTCCAGCGCCGCCAGCGTGTCAAATAGACAAAAGCTCTTTTGATATTGAACCCAAAATATGAGTCTGTACATGTACAAAMTAATAATAAATATCGAAATTGAATTCTTTAGATACACTTTACTTTACAAATTAGAAACGTACAAACTCATGCACATAGGTCTATTATGGACCTATGCCACCAAAAAGCCTTTATGACAAAAGCAAAGTGCCAAGCGGAGCCATTTCAAAAGTAATAAACCGAAAAAGAAGACAAAAATTACTTTACATATACTTTTTTTTGCTTTCGAACCAAACAAACAACAACAATAACAACAATTGTTTGCACAATAGCCGACGAAGCGACCGTACGAACGAACGAACGAATGTTGCGAGCGAGCGAACAAAGGATTGATGTATGGGGGGCCGGCGCGCATGTAGAATAACAAAAACAAAGACATTGCGAGTGAGCAACAAGTTGAGGGCATGTAATGAACAGCGCACAACGSCAATGGTGGCGGCGGCAGCAGCAGCAATAACAACAATAATACATGCAACACAAGCAAATATGCTCAAAGGTGGTCTCATAATTTCAACTCGACGCTGGTAATGTGCAAGTAAGCATTACAACAAAAATAAACTACAACAGCCCGACTAAAAGCGAGCGAACAACAACAATAGCAATAACAACAGCAATAGCAGCAAGAGCAGCAACGGCAGCAATAATAGTCAGTCACAGCGGCAGCAATTGATATTGCAATGAACTGTAGCACTGCATTGTACTTGCTGTTGTCGACTGCTGTTGCTTTGGGCCATGCGACATGCGCACATGCATAAATATATGCATACACACACACACACACACACACACACACAAACATGCAGGCTGCATGTACAAGCGTAGATTTTGCTTACAAGTGCAACATGCCCATTAAAAGCTGGCGAACTGGCGAGCAAAGAGGCGGCAGCAGTCAACGGTCAGTCAGACGCCGGCGGGTACAAGGCAACGGAAACCTTGGCTACAGCTATTAGTTGGTCAGCGCAAAAAGCAAAATCCAATAGCTGCTGCTGCCTTTAGTTTTGCGTAAGTATGTGTCTGTGTGTGTGTGTGTGAGTGCACGTGTGTGAACCGAAAGTGCAATGTTTGCGCATGCGTGCATTCCTCAATGCTCAATGCTATGCGGCGTGCATATGCTGCCACACAGCATTGTTTTTCTATCATTTCAGTGCACTTTTCATAGTCACTAACGTTCATTGTTGTTGCTTGTTTGGTTTTGTTGTTGCTGTGGCCATTTGTGCTGCTCTTGTCTGTACATGGCGCACAATTTTGGTCATCAGTCTTGCTCACTAATAGAAATTGTGCATTGATTTGTGCGCACACATACACAGCCATGTACTTTTCGGCTGCAGGCCATACACAGCGCTGTTGCATGCAACATACAGCCATACATATGCTTACAGTATGTTTGTAGAGCTCAACTGCCCTTCTTTTGCTCGGATGCTGGTGCTTTTTTTTAGCTTGTTTTTCTTCGATTGCCATGTTCTGTGCTGCTGCCGCTGGAGCTTATTGCTGTCTATTATGCGATGCGACATGTTGCTGCTTGCTGTGCTGGCCCTCCTTGTGCTAGCAAGTGTTCGCACAGACTGGCATGCTTCGTTTTTATTTTTCTATTACAATTTCATCATTTTGGTTTTACAAATATTTGTTTTGTCTTCGGCTGTTGCATGTTTTGCTTTTATTTTATTAGTTGCCACTGCACATGCGCCTTGCAACGCGTATGCCTTCCTCACCAAATGTCTTTCTAATGTCAGCTTGTAGGCAATTTTTGCCTTTACTTGCAGTTCAAATACTTTTCAGTCGTCTATGAATCTAGTTTTCTGCAAATTAAACGAAAGCTCACTTATAAAAGTTTTGTAGACGTGTTCCTATYTGTTGGAGGTCACTATGAGAGAAATATGTATTATATGTGCATTTTCAATATTTTACTATTCCATGTAGTTTCGCTTTTAAAGGAAGCTTGAAGCTTCAGAAAAAAATATTWATACAAATATTTGTTTTTGTTGCTGTGAAATTTCAAATTAATTGCATGCGGTATTGTTTGCTCAAACATTATTTGTTGCCATGTTACTGTTGTTGCAGCTTCTGCATATTAATTGATTCAGAAAGTTGCTGTAGCACTTGGATTAAAAAAACAAAAACATTTTTTAGCACAAAAAAAAATTTATATTTCATTAATATTTACTGGAAAAGCTTTTATGCTAGCTTTCTTTTTATTCATATAAAGTTATATTTGCTTAAAATTTTTTCAGCTTCGTGATTTGTGTGCAGTTTTAATACAATAATTAATTATTTTAAAACATGAAAAATATTTAAGCTTTTATGGAAAAAGCTTAACAGAAATATATATACGAGTTTTTGCTTTTATAGCAGTAAAAGGTAACTAAAGCATAAGAGTATCAATGACTAAGCTTTCTARCTGATACTAGAAAGCTTTCAAAAAGCTCTTAGTATATTTTTCCAAAGAAAACAATATAAAAACAATCTCTGTGGGTCAAAAGCAAGAGAAAAAGTAAAAAATCGTAATTTTTTATAAAAACGGTTTGAACCGAAAGCCTCAGAAAAGCTTATTATTTCAAGCCTATACATACTTCGTCTAATATTAAATAAAAACTAAATTCCTATAGGCCGTCATTTTATGTGAAACTTGCATATTAACAATGATTGCTGCACTAGTCTTGTGACAGCTGACAAATAAAGTTCTAAAAAGCTTTGCTTCGCGCTAAAATATAGCTGGATCTTTACACAATAAMATGAAAGCAAGGTTGGCATTGCCTGATCATAATTGCAAAGCATGTGGGATCAACTCCATTACAAGAAACCTAGCTATCTCTAAAAAATACTCTCCAGAAAGTACTACTTCAGAGCGAAAAAACGTGAAAGCTGTTATGGAGCACAGTGCAAAGGTCTAAGCAGCCCAACCTAGTTGTCAAGAAATTCTATGGTTTTAGTAAGGAATAAAGTTATTTTCCCCAAAAGCTTTACAAAAATTACCTTTTGACATTTTGAAGCTCAGGAGTCAAAAGGTTTGAATTTTATGAAAATTTGATTCACAAGATTTTTATTAAAATAAAAATGACTTATTTAAGGGAGGGGTTACCTTATATAATTTTTCCATCAATGCTTTTTAYTGSCGATAAAGCTCAGCGAAAGCTGGCATAGTCTGAAATTAGGGTATTAAAGCTCATATTTGATCAAATGAAGTTGTCTAAGAATGCTCACAGAAAGGCTCTAGGGATTTCTAATAAAAAAATTAAAATAAACTTCAATCATTACGGTATCAATACTTATATGAGAAAAAGTGAAGTCATCTGAAAAAGCTCTGGAAAAAGTTCTAGGGATTTATAAGAAACAAACTTTCATAAGTGCTTAACATTGCATTTGCGTTAAAAAAAACTGTATTTAATAGAAGTTTAAACTGCCTAAAAAGCTCAGCAAAAGCTGTGCTAATACAAAGGTTATAAAAATTTTACTTTATTTTAGTAAATGTGTGCAATTATGAGCGAGCTCCATATAAATTATGTAAATTGTATTAGCTTAAAAAGTAAAAGCTCTGATTAAGAGCTTTCATATAAAATTCACCGCTTAAAATTTTGATTTTGTGTTACATGACTACTTACGACAATGAATTGTTTGTAATTTAAGGAAAGTTTTAATTTTGAATGAAAGCCATAACTGCCTAAAAAGCTCAACAAAGCTGTGCTGTTCAAAGTATGTTCAAAGTTTCATTAAAATGTGTCTATATTTTACTCAATGTGCTTAATTATGCACCCATTATATATTTGTAAAAAAACCAAAGCTCTGCTGAAGAGCTTTCGCCGAAAATTTACCACTTGATTTTGAGTTCCATGATTCATTATGAAAATGAATCGCTTATTTAATGCAAAAGCCGAAAGGTTAATACTAACTTACTTGAGACAAGTGAGCAACTGAATTTGCAACAATGCATAAAAAGCAACTTTTCGTGTCTGTTACAAATACCAAAAAGCAAACAGAATTCGTTCACACATTATTTAAATATTCGACACGGTGAATGGATTTTAGCGAATTTTTCAACACTGGGAATTTAACATAAATACTTATAGTTTTTTTTTTTTTTTTTGGTTTTGGGTTTTCTTCTTCTCTTCTCGTTATTTCTCGTTATGTAAACTTTTTGCAATTTTATTTGTTGCTTGCCACTTTGAATGCCAAAAAAATGCAGCAGAAATACTTAAAATGCAAACACATGCAAATGTTGAAGGAGAATAACTRCGGATGCCTTTGTCRCCGCGCTAAGCTTGAGTTGGAGCTRAAGCTAGACTTCGCCGTAACGAAGTGAGGCGTGCCAAGCGGAGGGAAATTACAGCGCAAAAATCGCTCATGCGTATCCGAGCGCACCGCTGCCATAGTGTCATCCAGTCAGCGACAAAGGCGCAATCGCACACATAACAATGACCCCTTGGCCTGGTCAGAGATGACGCGCGGCGCGCGGATGTGCGACCACTAACGCAGATGATGTTCCGCGTTTACATTTTATGTATGGTAAACAATCGCCATTATGCAGAACAGAAAAAATCTAAATGTGTATCTGATTTGGTGAACCGTCAGCCGCAACATAGTCGCATAATGTGCGTAGCGCGGCAAACGTAACATGTGCGCGTCGCTGTGTGTGTGTTTGCGCGCGGCAGTGGTCGCGACCATTATTGGCATTTTTACGTACGCGCGCAACACATTTTGGTTAGCTTCTGAAAAAATCGACGAATTAGCCGCGGCGCGGAATGCGATCGCGCGCTCGTCTTTTGGTTAGCCACAACAGCAGCCGACAGCAGCGCGCAACATAAGCGCAGCGTAGCGTAGCTTGTATTGAATTTTTTATGTAATTTGCAATTTTTGTTTGCATTTCATTTATTATTTTTTTCATTTTCGTTCGTTTTCGTCGTTGCTTCATTATTTTATGCTGCTGATCAGTTGCCGCGATTCGTTCCCATATTGCAAATTCGTTGCAACATTGCGCCGAGATAACGAACCGATCGTCCGAACGGCCAATCGCGGAGACCAGCAACCAAGGCAATATGGCTAAAAGGCCTTTTGATCTGCCTAACTGGCTGTTAAAGGCATTCGCCATACGCTGCGTGCTGCTCGTGCGATTCGGCGCGGTTGCTTGCTTGGCTTGGAGTGCTGACTAGTTGGCTGGTCACATTTAAAGCGGCTGCGGCTGGACATTGTAGGCAATTAAGGTAACATTTTGCGCAATGGCCTCCTAAATCAGCGTACTGCGTTGACTGTGTGCGCTTCTGCGAAGAGACAGCGGCTGCTGTGCTGGCTATTCTTTGGTATTGTCATTGTTGTCATTATGGCAATATTTGTTTTGTTGTTGTTGTTATTGCGCGTCTACAGTGCGTATATTTTGTGCACTGCACTGAGAACATTAATTTTTTTTTTTAATTTTTGCGTTTTTAGCATTTGTTAAGTGTTTTGATATAGTAGAAGCTTGAATGTATATATATTTACCGTTTATGTGGATTTTGTTGAAACTTACCTGGAAGTAAAAGAAAAAATTAAATATTAGTTATTGATAAAGAAATGAGATATTAAACGTAGGCATAGACGTATACAATTAAATAATATTTTATGTAGTACATATATACATTTTATTAAGAAGTATGTAATTTTGGTTATTTTTGTTTAAGAAGTAATAAAATAATTGCTGGAAATAAAAGCAAAAATATTAACTTCGGGTGCTCCGAAGTTTAACATACACAACTGCATTTCTTATAGCATAAAGTTATACTTATCGCGATTTTCATCGGTCAATTTGTATGACAGCTATACTCTATAGGGGTCCGATCTGCACGATATCTTCTGTGCTTATACAGTTGCCCAAGAAAATAATGTGTGTCGAATTTTCTCAAAATATCTTTGAAAATAAATAGTTTCCGTACAAGAACTCAATTTTGAGCGGTCAGTTTGTATGGCAGCTATATGTTAAAGTGGTCGGATCTGAATACTATATTCGAATATTATATCATTGCGTTGGATAATAGCGTGTATCAAATTTCATTAAGGTATCTCATCAAATAAGAAATTTTTCCATACAAGGACTTSCTTTTTGTCAAGCAACTATATGCTAAAGTGAACGGATCTGAAATTTTCTTTCATAAATTAGATAATTTTCTAACAGAATTATTGATGTTAAATTTCTTGATGATATCTCGTCGTATAAAAAGTTTCKCCACAAGAACCTGATTTTGATCGAACACTTTGTATGGCAAGTATATGTTATAGTGATCCGATCTGAACGATATGTTCAGAGATTATACATTTACCTTATATAATAATCTATCTCAAATTTCGTGAGAATATCCCGTCGCATTAAAAAAGTTTTCTCCACAAGAACTTGATTTTGATCGAACAGTTTGTAGGGCAGTTATATCCTATCGTGGCTTGAACTAAGAAATTGTCGATGAACAAACGAACAGACATCGACTCAGCGCGCCAAACAGATCATTTTTATGTCTATGTAAAAATGTTATATTTATGAGAACTCTCTCGATTCCCTCTGGGTRTTACAATCATCGTGGCCAACTCATTATAAAATATTCAGGGTATAAAGATTMTACTCTGAAAAAATGCCATAACTTGAAACTAAACTTGCAATCAGTTCAAAATACCCACTAAACTCAATTTGCTACATTAATTTTTCACAGTGCAGTGCCATTAAGCATTGCCGGTCGCGCATGCGTATCCATTGCGCGTAATTTTCAACGGTGATTACGTTGTACGCTGGGGACTTTAACGTTAAATTGGATTAATTTGACAGTAAATGCAAAGTAGCGCGATTACGTGAGAAAAATATGCGCAAAATGTGCGCAGGCGCGGACGCATTAAATACGTGGAAAGGACGTGCGAGCGATTGTTGTTAAGGAAAGGCCAAAAATTTGCATTAGAAAGCGGCAAAAGCAGTGCGGGGCGATTATATGGACAAAATTTGACACACGATTGGTGTGTGTGGAAAGGAAAAAATTAAAAAAAAAATTTAAAAATTAGTTTTTTTTTTATTTTGTTCAAATAAAATTTTATGAGAAAGTTTCTTATATTAAAAACTTATAGATATTTGAAAATATTTTTCCTCAGCGCTCCAAGCAACAATATGCTTTTAAGTATCATGGCATGCGTTTGTTGCACTCGCGTGCAAAAACAWTAACAAAAGACAACTGCCAGCAATTATAAATTGCGTTTGCAACTT
Source organism: Bactrocera latifrons (assembly GCF_001853355.1). Lineage (NCBI taxonomy): Eukaryota > Metazoa > Arthropoda > Insecta > Diptera > Tephritidae > Bactrocera > Bactrocera latifrons. Next base: position 235,680 of record NW_017535130.1, read on the forward strand.
AATTTTCACATTCCCACAAAACAAGGCGCACAGCGCCTAAATTTGCCGCAAYCTATACATTTTTCACTTGGACCAAGGCATGAAAGCGCTGCAACAACACACACACACATTCATAGATATGTGCATAAGCTCCGGTCAGCTAAAGCATTGGCGCCCACTGAAAATAAAGTTATAACTCATTGGCAACATAATGTTGGCGTTTAGCAGTAAACAACAACAACAAACACACACAAAAGCGTAGACAAACACCAGCGAGTGCACCTGCCACACACATACACGCATACAAMTGCATGCGCAAATGCCCACAACTCATAAATGCCGGTTGGTCATGTTGATGATACACCAACAACAACAAAAGCAACCAACAGCCCGCCTCCCAAGCTTCATTGCTTTAGCACCGCTTTCATCTATAGGCGGCAACGCGGCCGGGAAAATTAGCAATAAAATAAAAAGTTTGCAATTTATTTGCGAAAACACCAACAAAAAAGAAAAAAAATCAAACACATAAAGCAGTGAGTACAACGCTAATATATTAAATTGAATTTTTGCTACGCATCCTTAATGCCGCAGTTACTCAACACACACGCACACACACAGAAGTAAAGGCGTAAGTTTGTACGCATGCACTTGCAGTTGTTGCAATCRTCGTTGAGTGCTTATAAAACAAATATGAAATGTAAAGGCGCTTCCTTGCCTCCCGCGCGAAGCTGTCCGCCCGCTTCATATTTTCTTAATAAATCTACAGAAACTTGAAAGGAATTGTAGGCACAAATGTGCTCAAGGAACAGGAAGTAAACATGAGGGCGAGTAGGAAATCTCAACTCTTTAGACAGACTGCGAAAGCTCTTAAAAGCTTTCGCATAATTTGAGTCAAACCAAAGACGAAACAATTTACAAACCTGAAATTGTAAATTAGGGATGCCCTTATAATTTAAAAAAAAACTCAAGCTTAAAGCGTTTAGCTAGAAAACTTAAAACAAATTTCTAAAACTCAAAGCTGGAAAGTTTTCTAGAGTAACAAAAGCAAAAAAAGTAAATTTCTTAATAAAGTTGAAARGCTCATYTAAAGCGCTACAARTAATAAGCTGAAGCTTGTAACMTCAATTCCGGAAGCTCTTTCAAGCTTTCAAGTCAGATCAGCTTTTATTTTTCTGAGCAATTGGTAACCAAAAAAAAAAAGAACGAAATTTTGAAGGAAAGCTTTGTAATAAAACTATTAAACTCAAGCTTGTTAAAAAAAAATAAAGCATTGGAAAGCTGTTTTAAATCCCTTCAAATAATAAGCTGAAGCTTGTAACCCCGATTCCGGAAGCTCTTTTAAGCTTTCAAGTCAACTGATCTTTTAACTTTCTGACCGTAAGGAAAACAGAAAAAAATAAAAAAAAAAAACGGAAAAGAATGAAAAGGAAAGCTAAACATCTAAATCTGAAGCTTTTAGCTCAACTTTCAAAATCTTTTTTAAGCTTTCAAATCAAATGGTATTTTAAACTTACCTACTATAAACAAAAATTACAAAATTTTGAGATAAAAGTTCATCGTGATAAAGCTGCATACTTAAAGTTTACGCATAACAACAAAAAATTATTGTTTTTTTCTATTATTGCTAAATGAAAGCTTTGCAGCTTTTCAAATTTGAAGTTTGAGCAAAAGAACCTACAAAATTTGTAGCTGACGTGACTAAAATAACGAAAAGTGCGCTTTTTGCTGCAACAAGCTCTATTTTTAATAAAAAAAATGCTTTCGAAGCTTTTTACGAACAAAGGAAATGCGCTTTTTATTGTCAATAAAAATTCAAATTTTTTCTTATAATTTAAATTGTATTTGCGGAATGTTTGTTAGCAGTGAAGAGATTTTCAGTTCGAATAAGGCTTCAATACTATTTGCTTGCTGTTACCAAAAAGAACTTTACAGAAAATGGGAGCTTTTTTCCCGTTTATATACATGTAGTGATGATAAATACTATTTAAACTTATATATTTCCTTGAAAATAAAAAATTAGATCAAAATCTTTGCCGCTTAAAAAAAGAGCTTTTCAAGCTTTTTTTCAAACAATGTGAGCTTTTTCCCTTAAATATTTGCTTTTAATTTTCAATACAAATCKTAAAATATTTTCAGGTTCAATACCGTTTGCTGCAGAAAAGAGCTTTTGAAGCTTTTAGGGCCTGCGTAGAATGTTATGAGTTACTTTTAAAGTTGCGCTTCCTAAAATAAGTCTTAAAACAACTGAAAGTAATTTTTTTTTATATAATTCGGGCAAAACCCAAGAATTTGTATATATTTCCTACAGGGTCGACACTAAAAAAAATTTAAACTTCGCCCCATCTTTTTCGTTAATTCTTTTTTATATCTCACGACCCTCCTCCGGCACTGACCACACGTTGGAAACAGCTTAATCGATTTGTGTGCTCATGCACTCATTTGTAATCATGAGGCACACATAAGCTTACAGATGCCTCTTACGAGGCTATGTTTGCTACGTACTGGTATGTGTGTACGTAAGCAGTTGTACATTAATATGTATGAATAAATGCATTTTTTGCGCAAACATGAGAATACAACATTTCCATTTGGACAATTTGTTGCAGTGGCAGTCAACCGTGCCACAAAAAGCATATGCATATATGAATGTATGTATGTATATGTGAAACGAGAAAAATAAAAATTCGCATATGCAAGTGGAGCTAAGCCGGCAGCACAACAAGGCGCTGCAGAAGAAAGATGCCGAAGAAGTTGCTGAAAAAAATGGAATTTTCGCTACAAAAAATGATAACATGCAACAAACATAGTTGCATAATTTTTTACAAATATATACATAGCTGTGTATGTATATGTATGCACGCGTTGATGTACTTTGTGGCAGCAGGGAGGCGGTACGCAATCGGCAACAAATTATTGCAGATAAATTATGGCAACAAAAATATTAATTACTGCAGATACGAGGCATGGGGCGCTGAGGTGGCATATACATACATACATATGTGTGGGTATGTATGCATGTATGTGTGCTGTTGAGGCTGAAGATGCAACATTTGTGTGTGGATTATGCCTCCAGAAGACATGTTGCAAGATGTTTGCGAGGCTAACGAAAAATCCGCTGTCATACGACGGCGGCACCGGCGGCGAAAAAAGCGCTGGCGATGAGGCAACACATATGCCAATACATATATACATATAAATGATTATATATACATACATATACTTCTATATATATATAYATATATATGCTTGCCAACCTGCCCGCAACGGAAGTGCAGTAAGCATTGCCGCCAGTGCAGGTTGCGCTGTCGTCGACCATGCCGTCGACTGCCACTGCCACCGTCATCGCCACCATCAGCGCTTCAGGCGGTGAACGCTGTGAATTATGTTCATTTAATTATTTCGTTTAAAAAAATTTCGCCACACCGCCGCGCCGCCTTGTGGCAGCCAGCCACCGTGCAGACATTATTATTATTGTTATTGTTGTTGTGATGATCTGACTGGCTTACTGCAGCGCTTCATTGTTTTTGCCGCGTTTCTTTTGGTTTTTATTTATTTTTGTCTTCTTTTTTTCTATTTAATCCTTACTGCTGTTGTTGTTCGCTCTCTCTTTCTCCCTGTCTGTTTGATTGCAAAAAAGGTTTAAGCGATTTTGTTATTGCACTGCAATGCTTTCATTAACACAAAAACAAAAAAACAAAAAACAAAAAAAAAAAACAAAAAAAAAAAATGCTTGCAATGCTTGCAAAAGCGTCTGCAATTAAAAGCTGCTCAATCGTTCAGCGCTTGCAGCGTTAGCTTAAGAAGAGCTGCTACATGGCGGCAACGCTGACGGCGTGGAAATTAAGCAGCACAGTTTCATCACTCGTATCAGCAGATTAAAAAGTAATTGTGAATGAATAAATTAAATGAAATCGTACTCTCCAACACTTGTTGTGCACTCGTGGCGCTCCATGCTTGGTGTCATTGTGGCATTATGGGAGAGCAGGAGAGAGATGAAAAGCAGGCAAAAATCACTGATTTTTCTTATACGTTGTTATACTAAAATAGAAGTATATAGTTATCATAAATTTTAGCGGCTAATATGTATATTAGTGACGGTTATATTAAGTCTAGTAAAAAGAAATCTATTTTTCTAATAGTTAACTCTAGTATATGTATCAGGCGTTGTATAAACTCAATCCTGTCACGTAATATGGCATTAGAAAGCTAAGGTTTCAAGCTAAAAAAAGAGTTGTGTAACAGCTTGACTCAGTATTGTTTGAAGTCGTGTCAAAAAGGGACACCAGCAAAGAGAAATAATGTTATATTTTACCGTCTTTATTCGAGAAAGCCAAAAGCGCAAGTTAAGAGACTGAAAATATGTGTCGTATTTATTCGTGATGCTGTAAGAGTCAACCATGCGCAATTTTGGTTACCGTTACTATACTTAAAAGTCAAAGTTGCAACACGCTCTTGAAGCTCCAATTATCGAAAAAAACGTTAGAAAATAGAAATCATCGGTTGCAACTGTCAAGTAAGCACCCTTTCGATTGTCCAGCAGCTAAATATGCCGCAAAACTCGATTTCGCACTTTCTAAATAAATGAAACTCGATGTTTCATGTATGAGTGCCAGATGATTTAGAGCAAAAAAATCACTCAGACAAAATATCTAACTACAAATTACTGCTGAATCGCAGCAAAATTCATGGATTTCTAAAACCGTCGATTACTAGTGCTGAAAAGTAGATCACTTACGACAACATCAAGCCAAAACAATGATGGTCAAATCGCGCTGAGTCGGCGCAAATATTGGCCAAGMTAAGTTTGRYGATCAGAAAGGTATTRCTATGCATTKGCTGGTATTGWGAAGGAATCTAATATAGGCGGGTCRCTTTACTGTCAAACTCTTAATTCAGAGCTGTACCGTAATTGGAACGTCTGAAGAAAGCAAACGCTCGGAAGTGGACAGCTTTTACCAATAGAAAGGGAATTGTGTTCCATCCGAACAACGCCAGGCCACACACAAAGGTAAGTACTCGCCAGAAGTTAAGTGGAGGYTGCTTGGGATAATCTAATGCACACAGCTTAAAATTTGAACCGCGTAGCTAATAATTTTTTATTTATACTTGATAGTATGCTAATATGATATAAGATAATATATACCTAGTACTTGGGAATACCTTGTATAAGTTATATTGTCACATGCCTAGAGAACGGGTTTGCGAAATATTTTCAATACTTTCATGTTTTTATACCCGATTTGAAGAGGTGTCTTCACGAAATTTTATATGAATTACTACTTGAGGCAATAATGCCTCCGAAGAAATAATTTARGTCKGATCACYATAGCATATAGATGTCATACAAACTGAACGATCGTAATCAGGTCCTCGTATGGAAAAGTTTTTAATTGACGAGATATCTTCAGGRAATTTTGTGTGGATTATTACTTTAGACAAACATCTCATCTCCCAAGAAATCGTTTATATCGGATGATCATAGCATATGGCTACCATATAATCTGAACGATCAAAATCAAGTGCTTGTATGGAAARCTTTTTTATTTGACGAGATACATTCACRAAATTTTATCTAATTTTTTACTTAAGTCAATAAAGCCATCTCCGAAGAAATTGTTCACATCGAATGACCATAGCATATACATAGCTGCCATACAAACTGAACGATCGTATGGAATAGTTTTTTTATTGGAAGAGGTATCTTCACGAAATTTTGTACAGATAAATACTTGAGGCAATGATTGGTTCACCATAGTTGTCATACGGATACAAACTGAGCAGTCAAAATCAATGTTTTGTTAGGAATATTTTGTATTTATGAACCTTTTATCTTGTTTTCATTAAGATAACAAAAGAACAGCGATTTGGTTTAATTATATTCAATATATTACGGATTTATTATTTAATTGATGTATATGAAATTTTTTATAAACTAGGTTTTTAAAAATAAAATAAAATCACTAATGATGACGTGACCTAGTTTTTTACCCTCCAAAAATATAAAATACTTAAAATGCTTAATAAATTATATGTTTWCAAATCATTATATAATAAAACCGGGTCGTAAATTTATAGATTGTGGCACACAGATTTTTTATTTAAGAACAAAGTAAATATAAAGCATGCGCTTTAACCACATTAAGCTTCCTTAATTAGAYTTATAGCACTCGCTGCTTAAATAGTATGACTGCCACTTTCATTGTTAGAGATTTAAGCTTCAAGGTGAAAGGTTGCCAATTAATTAGGAAAAAAGTAGTTGCGTGCGCCCCARAGATTTATTTATTCGCAACGAAAACTACTATTCGGGCAGTAAATTAGAGAATTCCCATAGCTGCACGAACAATCAATTCCTCACTGCCTGCCACATGATGTGGCATAGTCAAATGTGTGCCACAGAGGCATATRGAGCAAGCTGATAGATATAAAGTAGATATTTTTCTGCATATACTCACTTTATGTTTGTATGTGTGTATTTTAAGAAAATGATGGCGAAGCAAAAAAGGCATAAAAATACAAAAACCAATTGCTAACAAAATTGATGAGAAATTTTGGAAAACTTTAATGTCTGTATGCATCCTTTAACACTGCATGCTCGTAAATTAAAAGTTTGTTGCATGAACTACTGAAGAGGAGTTGCACATACGCGTAAGTAAATATATGYGCGTGTGTGAGCCTGCACCCAAATAGATATTTGTAGCATATTTCATTCAATTTCCGATAAAAAACGCATATTTCTAACAGTTGTTGTTGCGCATGTTGCCACAAAAAAGCGAGAAGTGGAGAAAGACGAAGGGAGACGGTGAAGAAGAKACTGCAACGTCTCGAACAGCGAGGCAAGCGAGTGATAAATGTGTGTGTGTGCGCCGTTTAAGGGACATCCCATAAAATTTATAGCCACACCAACATCATTAGCTGTTGCTTTTGTTGTTTTCCTTTTGAGTGCACCAAATACTTCACTTATCTGTGGCAAAAAGCATCAGTTGGTGTGGCAAATGCATTTTATTTATATAAAKTTAGTTGCTTGCATATGTGTGTGTGTGAATAAAATGTGTAGCTGTGTGCGCGCATCTTGTAAATTTTATTGTTTGTGTAGTACACAAGCTATTGCTTCAACACTTATAACCAGGCGGGCATGATATATACTATATGTACATGTGTAGTATGTGGTATATGCAACAAAAGTATAATGCTTGTCAATTTTTGACTGAACGCACACACACACACACACACTTACACACTTGCGCTTTCATTTCGCTTTATTGTTTGGTTTTCCATTTATGAATGTCTTGTTATATTTCTAAGCAACTATTTGCTATTACTCTACTTCGCTGCATATGCCACACTGTATGCCTGTTGTTGTTGCTGTTGCAGGCAGTTACATTAGCTACGCAACATGGCCAACGAACAATATGTTGCTGATTGTGGCACTCACATTGACCTTGTCTATGGCTACGAGCAACCAACTGTTCTAAATGGTTATTGTACTTAGCAGCCAACACGCACATACATACATGCATACATACACGTACATATATATGAATAAGCATATAGTAGATGTGAAAAAGTCGGTTATTGCTATTGTTATGATTATTTGCAGACTATGAGCTGGCATGCTTAGACAGYTACGGCTCGAAAGCGGCGGCTAATAAAGAGCAAATGAAGCAGAAGGAAGGGATAAGAAGCATAAGCTATAAAAAAAATATATGTAAGCAAGGAAACGAGGCGGCAATTCCAAAGCAAACTATTTCATTAACAAGATTTTTCGAAATTTTTTATAGAAAAATACACAACTGCACTTGTGTGTGTGAATTCAAAAGGAGCTAATAAAAATCCAACAAACATGAAAATGCAACATGAAAAATATGTGTTTGTAATAAAAATTTAGTTTAACACTCGAATGGTTCATGATTTTGAAAAGAAAATGCAGCTGAAAGCATGGAAAAGACACGACTTCACTCGCAAGGAAAAAATTATACGCCAGCAGTTTGGGTGGTCTGACTGGGTGACGCCTAGCGCAGTAGCAGCAAGCACAGCGTCGGTGGCAGCTACGCTTAAGGGTCTTTAGCAGCCAAAGGAGGCAGATTTTAGATTAAAAATCGCTGAAGACAACAACAACAGCAAGAAGAGCGGCAACAGTTTATTGGCAAATGCTGYCCAAAGGAAATTCAAAGATGTGAAGTTAAAAAGAAAAAAGGGGCTTGTGAATGCTAAGCAGCAAAATTAGCAAATACAAAGATTGCCAATAATATACTAAGAAGAGGAAGAAAAAAATGTGTGTACAAAAGGAAGCAAGAAGATTCATTAAAATAGTGCTGAGAAGGGAAAATGTGTTTTATATATAAACCCATCAAAAATKTTAAGCTATAACACCCTTAACAATACAAAAGATTCTRTACAAAAACTTGATTTTCATAGTTTAGTTTGTATGGCAGCTATGTATATTCTTCTTTATTGACGATTGATCCCGCTTACCCGGTTATAGTCGGAGGACAATGGAGCTATGTGTAAAATCTAACATAAGTGAGGAAAGTTCTCTGAGCGTCATTCCTTTGGCAGTGGCCAGAAAWGATTCTTTTACATGTGGCTCAAGCAGCTCATGACTACCGTTCTTGGACCAAGCATCATTTGAGTACCGAAAAAAACATCCATTTTAAAGCGAGCTAAAGTGAGTGAGTGAACATGCTGCTGGGTTTGGGGCCAGCCACGTAAAAAACAATGAAAATATATATGCTATAGTGGCTCGTTTATATTAAAAGTTACATAGAACCTTGAGATTATTCATATATTCAATCTGATATGCCTACTTAAGTGGACTGAAGAATCCGCTTGTAGAGTAAAGGAATGTTTACGAACAGAATCTGCTCGCGAAAATTATCCAGTATTAAAATAATATACTCAACAACTAGTTATACTAAAATGATCACACAAAAGCTTTCGTGATAATACAGACAACTAGAAATAATCTCTTGTCTAAGGTAATGGAACAATAGACACTAGCCTATTAGCACAATGAAAATAAAAGCTTAAGGGAATTTGCTGCTTCTACATTAATATCAGAGCACGGTAGCTGACTCTGAAGTATTTTCTTTAACTTTTTTCAAGTCTTGTTACAAGAACTTTTTAGAGTAGAACTAACTAATTTCAATCTTTGTTCGCGAAAAAAAATCCGAAAATTGTCATAACATAAACTAGATATGCGGGAAATTAGAGGAATTCATAATAAGTACGACAATACTGAAACYGATGGAAATGGGAAAAAATTATCCAAATAAATTAAAATTATCAAAAAGAGTTCAAATCGTGTGAAAGCGATACTATTCACGCTAAAAACAAGCCATATGAGAAATAATTATTATTAAGCAATATCAACGCTGGCTCAGACATTCCATGAAGACTTGCATGGTATTAGTTATTATTGCCGAAATTTATATGGATCCGATTTTTTTAGTCTATAGGTCATATAATCGATATTAGAAGCATAGTATAATGTAGAATAACTCACAGAGTTTGCACGTTAATCTACTTTCATTTTTAATCTCAATTATAGAAATGTTTTGCACGTAAGAGAGTAAAAGGTGATCAAACAACAAGAAATATTATACTCTTCCCAATATATAAACTGCCGAGGCCTTCTAAACATGATTATTCGCCAAAAGACTCATCTTACCATTTTCAGAAAAGTTACACAATTTATTATTGCGTCAATTTTAAATGTTTAAACAGGCAGAATGAATTGATATTTTCCATACATTTGGTTTCATAGTAGTTTTGTAAAATTTGGTAACAACTTTGAAAGGAAAAAATTWAAAAAAAAATTTTGTCTCGAACCAACACTTTATTGCGTTCTAATTTTTGAAAGTGTTTTGATCTTAAAACAGCTATTTTTCAAATTGTCATCAGTCGATATGTCTGTGAGATAACAAAATTTAAAACGCATTTCATATTAGCGAGATCGTACTGGAGATATATCAGTTTTTTTTTTTTTTTGGTAATGTTTTCGAGTAGTAGTTTTTCGACTGAACTTTTTTGATTCCAGTAAGATTACATTACCGGTTTTTATTAGCAAATTTTTTGTTTTGATATTATTTTCGGATAGCTTTTTTCGACCGAACTAATTTCGTCAAACTTGTTGCTCCTCAGTAAGATCGCATCATATACAAGAGACAGCGCTCTAATGAAAATCAACGGTAGCAGCTATTACAAATTTCAATTAAGATTATCTACTGCGATAAAGTTTTACATATGACTTCTTTAAAAATCAAACGGTATYAACTATTGACCACTATTACCACTATGATCGTAGAACCCTTTTAATATATTTTTATATAATTTTTCTAAAAATAATATATACTTTTTGCTAACATATGTGCAACAGACAACTTCTGAAATGCACAAAAACTGTTGAATATTTTCTCTTTGTCCAAACTGTATTAGACCAAGTACAATTTAGACGAACAAACTTCAAAAATACTTGCTAAATTTTTTTTTCATTTCCTTGTTTTTATGGGTGCTGTTCTTAAATTTTATTTGCAAACTTTTCACAATAGAAAAATTTAATTTGCTGCTACTCGTAAAGGCGAAAAATGGAGAAAAACAAGAAAGCGAGGCAGACGGCAGTGAAGCGTCAAAGCGCCGAAGAAGAATGCGGTGAAGGATGCAGGAAAAACTGCCGATATTTTTCAAGTGAAACGCAACGAAAAAGTTGATAGCCGAAAGAAAGCAAAATAGACCCACCAAAAGGTAAAAAAAAGAACAAAAATGGGCAAAGAAAAACAAAAACACGTGCAATAAAAACAAAGTGCCGTAGCAGTTAGTGTGGGCTGAGTAGTAGAACAGCTGGCGTTGGGCCGACAAACCGTCGAGCTGGCAAAACACGGCCGAAATTTGGCCGAAACGAAGCAAAGCGGAAAGCAATGCTGAATGGACAGTGCCGAAATAAAAGTTGATGGACATAAATTTTGTGTTGTGTGTATGTGTGGACGTGTGTGGGTGAGTTGTAGAAGTTCGTAGGTGCGTGGTAACACGGCGGCTGTTGTTTCCTAGAAGGCATATCCTAGCGACAATCCAAAAAAAACATGCAAACCACTGCCGATACCGTTCACAAGGAGGGTTACAGTGCTGGAGTAACTACATACATATATATATATATATATATATATATACCGCATATATATATATATATGTACATGTAGGTAGATAGATATATATTTGTACATAACGCCTTACTTATTAGAAAACCCAGCGGCTGTACCTGTGCACTCGTATGTGGCAGCTGGTCACGCGCAAGCAGCAAATAAAAAACAAAGAAGGCCAAATAATAACAAAAACAACAACAACAAGCACAAAAACTGCGGATTATCTGCGCTCGGCCAAATGTTACCAATAATTTCGGTTTTCGGCTTACAGTTTCTAACGGCATTATTATTATTATTATTATTATTTTTTGTTGTTGCGAGCATTTCTCGTTAGCGCGCTTTGTTGAGCCGGCTTTCATAGTAGCTGCTATCTGCTTGCTTTTCATTTTCCACAGCTCGGACTGGTGCAGGACACATACATACATACATATGTACATATAAACTACCGAGGTACCCGAATGCGTATTTTTGTGTGTGGAAATGTGTGCGTGCATGCGCAGGTAAGCGTGAAAGTGGCCACTCGACAAACACAAATGGTTTTCAAAAAGAAGAATTCAGACAGGCCCAACTACAGAATTTTATTGTGCGAAAATATCTTTAAAATCTGCTTTAAACCAATTTTTTCTTTACGTATCGTCACACACAATCGCCATACGCACACATACACATGAACAAATATATATATGGACCTATAAGAATGCGTCTATTCACATCCTTTACGCTTGTAAAAATCCTATTGTGCGCGGTCGAGTGTAATTGACACAGACACAGAGCGTGTAGAAAGGAAGAAAGCGAGTAAAACAATATTAGTGACACCCCATGGGGCACCTAAATTCTAAAGCGCCTAAATACCAAGTAGTATTTGACACAAATACAAATGCACACACGCAAACTCACACATCTATACACATACATATGTATATACATAGTTATAAATGTTTGCTCATAAATAAATCCAGCGCCTGTCAGAATTTTCTTCGTTTGTGCGAATAAACGTCAAATTCTTTCGCATACAAAAGCAACAACAAAAGCCCGTGGAGACCAAATAACTGCACAGAACAGGATATACGGTACGAAAAGCAGGCGTTACGCATTTTAACACACACACAAACGCAAATACACACTCAATAACACAATTCGCACATTGCTCTACCTGCTCGGCGCRCAATAATAAATAATAAGCGTGACGCCATTCAGTGTTTCCTGTTAATATTTCCTTGTTAGTCCTTGGTGTCCTGTCACTATTGGGTTTCTTGATGTTACGCAGTTGTTTTATGCGTGATTCATGTGGTGCGAAAATTTCTACTTGATTTTTAGTTTTGTTTTGGAGCTTGGCAGTGTTAAAAAAAAGTTAAGAAAGGAACGAAATTTTATCGATAAGAAGCAGAATCTTTTGAGGCTATATATCAGTACAAGCATATGTCAATTTGCAATAGCGGAAAAGCTTTACAGCGAGATTAATTTTCAGATTTTATTCAATTGGTGTAAGTTAACCGCCAGAAGTTATATTGATTTTAGAAGATTTAAGACTTTTTTAATTTTTTATACAAATAACCAATAAAAGCTCTTTGGATTTTCAAATAATTTGAAAAGCTCATTTGTATAATGAATTTCGCAGCGAAAGCTCAAAAGCTGTTGTACGAAAGTTCAAGCACCTTTCTTTAAGATCGGCAGTCCAAAAATTTTCATGAACTTATATTACGGAAAAATAGGTGAATTCACTTTGAAAGCCATTAGTTACAAATATTGAAAGTTTTGTTTAAATTACATAYATTTTCTTAAAGCTCCTAGGTGACACACGCGGCCTTGAATTACTTCATTAAAATGTAGTAAAAATTCAAAAGCATCATTAAACAATTGACGTCGAAGTAAAGGTTTAAAAGCTCCGAAAACCTCTTTAAAAAGTCRATGTTGAAGTAAAAGTTAAAAATCACATTTTCAAAAGCTCAAATAGCTACTTAAAAGATTAAAAAATATTTTTGCTTGAGAATGTTTATGTTACTCTTTGATTGACTTTCACTAACATAATAAAAGCTCAAAAGCTTCTTTAAACAGTCGAACTAAAAGTTCAAGCTTTTTTTTTCAAGTTAAATTAGCTGCTTAGAAGATCAAAAAAGTCTTTGGTAGCAACACTGTAATGTTTTCTTTTAATTGACTTGTAATTTTTTGTAATATGTTAAATTGAATCTTTAATAAAATTGAACTAAGACACTATGAAAGCTCAAAAGCTTCTTGGAAAAGTTGATTTTATAGTAAAAATATCCGAAGTCTGCATTTCCATAAGCTATGAGAGCTCAAAAACTACTTTGAATACTTGAAGTAAAAGTTGAAAAGCTTTTTTCAAAAGCTTGAAGAGCATTTTTTGAGAACAAAWATATAATTTTCTGCAAAATGTTAAATTTACTCTTTGATAAAATAAAACTAAGAATTTATAAAAGCTCAAAAGCTTCTTTGAACAGTTGATTTTGTAGTGCAAATKTATATTTAGTACGTTTTAAGCTTCGCGAGAGCTTTCGATTGAAAGGCCCTCCGGGCAGCTTATAGTTAATAAATAAACGTATATGTATACATATAATCGCTACGGATTACGTTGAATTTTTAATGCTGTCATATATAAAAATAAGCACACATGAAAGTATGCAAGTATATGTGTTAATGTGAAAAAATGTGAAGATATGTGTGGGCAAATGCACTTTCGGTTGTAATTAAACCGCCGTACTATTTATCCTTAAGCCGTGTACATGAACATTAGTTATTTATAAGCTACATAATTGAGCGCTGTGAAAGCTGCTGCGCGGAATGCGGTGCTCCGTATCACACACGCATATACATACATACATACATWTACATACARKAGTGCTKACTGCATACAAARGCGATTCACTTTCCATTTTCAACAACATTTTGTACGCATTTTCTCATTTTCAAATTTAAATAATTAAGTGCAAGTGGAAAGAGGTGGAATACATATGCATATATGTATATGTTCGTCTRTGTGTCTGAATGAATTTTTGAAGCGGGGTAACACTCATTATCAACATTATCAACGAGGCTGCCGCATAAATGGCAAAACCAACAGCTGAGAGCAATCCAAAGTTGTTCGTCGGCTATCAGGTGGCAGTTAAATACTAGTCCAGTAACAACTACAAAACACACTGGTTCATGCAACAGCCGTTGAGCAGCAATGCGAGGCAGCCAAAGTGTCATCGCTGTCATCATTATCGTCATCATCATTGTCAGTTTGTATGTGTGTGTGTGTGTGTGCTTGCGACTTTTATGTCTGTCATTTTGCTGGCCTTGCCTGTTGTTGCCACGTAAATTTCATTTTAATTAAGTGCGCGCGCATTTTTCTCATTTTTCTTGCAATTTTTTGCCACACTTTTATCTTGTTTGTTGTTGTTATTGCATTTTTTTTCACTTGCCACCTCAACCTTTACGTCGAATGGGTAACTTTTTGTGTCATACTTTGCAGCAGTCAGACACACAGCTGCTTGCCACAACAACAACAATGCGAGTTAAATATCACCTACATATGTATGTATGTATGTATGCCCACCGTAATATAGTTGATGTCGTCGGGCTATCATAAACGCCATCAACAGCCATTGACATTACCATTGCCGCCGCGTCATATTGTCATTAGTTGACTGCGAAGTCAACGACGACGACGACATTGCTACGCGCAGCAACATTGCCATTTCATGCGCTCGCCTTTCGCGTTGTTGTTGCTGTTACTTTTGCATTCATTGCTGTCATCATTAAGCGCTGTTGTCATCATAGCCAGCAGCTATGTGGCATAACACACACACATGCAACAGCACGTTGACGACGGCATTTGCGGCCAGCGCGCCATTATTGCGTTTCGGCTACGTCGGTCGGTCGGTGTTTGGTGGGGGCTGACGACGATGATRTTRCTGATGGGCCGCTTCATGCTGACATGGCAACATTGGTGGCGGCGAAAMCGGCAGCAAAAAGTGGTAACATGACATTGGCAACGGTGGCTGGTGGCCTGCTGCCGGTGCAACATGTGAATATGTGCGTTGCCGGTGCGCGGCGGTGAAAGRKGGCGGCGCGCTGGTCAACTATTTCGTTTGAACGCAGCGTGAATCACACGCCATTCGGCCTCAAGGGATTTGTTGTGTGTGGCGAAGTGGCAAAGCTTGCTCGATATGTATGTATGCATGTATGTACGAAATTATATGTGAGTATGAAATGGCATTATTTCATTATTACTTTTGTTATTATTTTTATCAACATTTGCGTGTATATTTGTTGCTTTTGTTGCCGATAGGTGCGCTTGAAAATGGGCGGCATAAGCATATTTTAATTACTCAATGTTGTATGCTGCTTTAATGGTGAGAATTTCTGCTGGCTCAAGCGTGTGTGTATGTCTGTATATGTGTGTTTGTATGGTCGTATGTATATATAGTTGTATGTTGTATATATTTATTAATAATTTGCAGTCATCTAACGGTGTAAACTGTATAATTAGTGACATTAGCGAAACTAAGTACTTCTACCTTCAAGGGTTTTGGTTAAGGATAACGSAGGAAATACAGTATATAATAACAATACTTACAAAAAAAAATTTAAAATTATTTTGGAAGTAATAATTATAATAAGAAATATATTATAATACTCTTCATATTATAATACTCTCTGGTATAAAAAGCGTACAAAAAGATAAAAGTCTTAATTTTGGTCTGTCTGTTTATATGGCAGCAATATGCTATAGTAAACCGATCTGAACGATTTCTTCAGAGATGGTAGTGCTGCCTTAGGTCATCAAGTGTGTTAAGTTTTGTGGATATAGCTCGACAAACAAAGAAGTTTTCCATACAAGGGCTCGATTTTGGTCGAGCAGTTTGGATGGCAGCTATAAGTTATAGTGCACCGATTTAAACGAGTCTTTCAGAGATTATTGCCTTCCTTTGGGTTATAAGTTATGTTTAGTTTAGTAGCGATACCTTGTAAAATATAAAGATTTTCCATACAAGGTCTCGATTTTGGTCGAGTAGTTTGTATGGCAACTATATGCTAAAGTGAACCGATCTGAAAAATTTCTGCGCAGATTTCATCATCGTCTTAGATAATAACTCACACCAAATTTTGTGAGGATACCTACTAAAATAAAAAAGTTTTTCATACAAAGCCTTGAGTTTGGTCGAGTAGTTTGTAAGGCTTTAGTAAACCGATGCAAGGAAAAAATGGTAAAAATTTCTTTAATAGGTTTTTTTTTCATAACGATTATATTTTAATGATTTTACTAAGAAACAATTTTTTTTGTTATTTGTTGCCTACATTTCGGCGACAAGGAAAGACTTCCAGAGAGCTTTGGAAAAAGAAGAAAGATGAGAAAATTAATGAGAAGAATAAGTCTAGAAATAGAATCGATAGATTAAAATAAAATATTAAAAAATTAAAAACAAAATTTTTTTTTATGAATATTGAACCACCCTAGTTGATATAATATTTATAAGGTATATACTGTAAATAATAGAAAAATAAGGAATTTCATACCTTCACTGGTTAGTTCTACAAAGAAAATTAGTGCTACAAAAATTTTCAACAAAGATGCGTTGTTCTATAACACGAAAAAGTAAAGAAGAGTGCGCTTCTAGTTATCTTTCAGATCACAAATTTTTGTGGCAAGCGAACCAATTTATATTTTTTTTTTTCATTCTTTTTCATAGGCTTTCAATATCATTTTTTATCCACTAATCTAATAAATAAATAAAACAAYACACTCATCTTTAATGACCCTTGGATCATCCAAAAGAAAATCATACAAAACAAAATGAAACCGACACCAAAGCACTATCACAGACACACTGATAAATGCATACAAATTTAGAGCATAAATGCCGGCAGTGCGCTAAGCGACAAAATGCACACTCAACTAATGATGACCCATGTCCAACGGCAGCAAAAATAAGGGCAAGCTAGAAATAATAGCGCTGCCACAACTGATGCCAAATAAAGAGGAACAAAAGCAAGCGGCAAGAAGAGCGCACTACAGTAGTTGTTGCAAAGAACAATTTACAGAATTTTATGATAAAAAATGGAAACCAATTAAATTTAATAACCAGACAAAATCGAAATTTATGACAAAAGTGTCGAACATTAAGTCGGCAACAACAAACTGACGGACATATTTGTGCTATGTGTTGAGTTTGTGTGGCGCGGCCGCTTAACCTTGAGAAAAAGTGGCGAGCACGAAAGGCAGCGGAAGTGRCAACAGCGCTGTTGTGATGGAAAAATATTTTTTCGTAATTTATTTTAGCGTTTCGCATTATTGCTTTTGTTTTTATTTCATATTTTTTACTTTTGAGCAGCAAAGCCAGCAAGTCAATTCCGCAAAATGTTGACAATAAACAAGGCAAAAAGTCGCAGCGCTGCATAAATGAATAGGGTTTCACATGAAATCATATCCTTGCCACAATTTGCGGCAAGTGCGCGCATAAATGTCAAACTAAACAGAAGGTTGCCGCAACAAAAACGGCGGCTGCTGACAAAACGGACAACATAATGTAGACAAAACTCAATCAAAAGCGGGCACGACAGGCGAAAAGGACCAAAGTGAGTGCAGCACAGTGGCTGCGGCGGCGATGCGTTTACATAAACAATTCAATAAATAAAAATGGCAACGGAAAAAAGTGAAAATACTATATATTGTTGGAATTTTTTTTTTTTTTTTGTATTTGTATCGGTAAAAGCGCGAATAAAAACCCTTTTAACGAATTCAACTACACGCCGACTTGCCGCAGCCAACATGTTTGGCCTTATTTGCAACACTCGCAGTCGCGGCAGCGTCTATATTGCGAGCAACCACATTGTTTGCCAACTTATTTGGGCTTAAATGCTAGTTGGCGGTGTTGTTGTTGAAAAAAATATAATAATAACAATAACACAATGTTGCACACGCAAGCGAAGGTAAACGGCGCAACGTAATGATGACACAAGCTGACAAACRCCGGGACGGACGGGCGGTGGCACGTCTGACGAGCAGACTATGACTGTATAGACGGTTGAAAAGGTAGYAGCAGACAGCGAAAATATTGTTCTAAAAAACAACAATAACATAAAAAAAATGTGGCAAGCATAGTCTGCGTGTCTCTTGCCTTGATAGGGCTGCACAGCAATCAGCAAAGCTCGCAAGCATGTCGTATACCGGCTAAATTGGTAATAGCCACATTTGTTTGCTGCAAAGCTCGAACTAGTTAACCGCTATGGCTTGACATGAAAAGGTGTAGCATGTACATATTTCAGTCTTCTATCGCATATTTTATTTTCGTTGAAACAACGAGCTTTCATGCCGCATAGCATATCACCGTTATGTACCTTTAGTGCTTAGTAGACAGTGGTTTTGGTAGTGAGGGTACACCGTTTTTGTTGCTGTAAACATTTTTTTTTTTTGCTATATTTTAATATGCTACATTCACTTTGTCATACGCCATTAAGTAGATTGATGTGTGGCATGTTCCAATGTGCTTAAAACGGCTAGTACTTATAACTAAAATAAAAGTAAATATTTTTGCTTCTTTTCTCCAAAGCGAAGTACATTGAAAAACTGCTATAAATATGCAGACAGAAAAAGAAAGTTTAGATGTGCTAAAAGAGTTACTTTGTWGAGTAACAGTAGAGCTTTTGAAAGTTTTATGCTAAAAAAATCTACTTTTAATTATTATTTCGCTTACCAAGAATTACTAATATTTCATTAGATAAGAAATAGCAGCCGAGAACTTAAATAAAAGGGTTTTTAAGTAAAAAAAAAAGCTTGGCAATAGTTAAATCAGAATGGTTAGGTAAGAAAAAAAACTTCAATTTTGCCAAACTATGAAAAGGACCTTTTGCTTAATAACAAGCAAATTMAAAAATTTCAAAAATACGGATCACCTTTCATTCGGAAACACTGAAAATATAAAATTGCACAAAAGCTTTGAAAAAGCACTATTTTCTCAGGAGCTTTCAACAAAAACTTTTAAATTATTTTCATAGTTCACATGCAATAAATTTAGAAAATTATATATAGTATGCCCTACACTTAATTACAGATTTTTATTGCATAAACAGATTTCAAAAGCACGGTTTTAGGAACTTTTGAGAAAAGAGCTTTGAAATCTTTGATAATTCATATTAAAAATATGTAAATACCTGTGTGTTATGATTATGTGTTTGATATATGCATACGAATTTTCATTAAAGARCGACATAAATAGCTTTGACAAAGGCAAGATTTTTAGGAAGTTTAGAATATTTTTATGTTACAAAAAAATAATATTTATATGCCTCTATATAATATATTAGTTTTACTATGTCACTTATGAACTTCTATTATAGAGCTTTTGTTCACGAAAGCTTAAAAAGCTGTAAAAATATGAAAAAGTTTTTATGAGACAAGATGTTTGTGGCAAATGTGTATTCTAGCGAAGAAAACATTATAGTAGCTAGGTTAGGTTAGGTGAAGAATTCGATCCTAAAATCAGTCCGTTGTGGTAACTCTTCTTCAGCAATTTGGCGCTAATTCGCGATAGCAAGTGTAGCCAAATACTGCTGTGGTACCTACAACTAAAAACCTATCATACGATCCTTACAGATCGACAAAGCGCTTGGATTCTATCACAAAATTGTTGTTGCGGCTRATTTCAGTTTCGGCTTTGGCTTCTGGTTTGCCGAAGGTAAAATTGSCGCCATGCTTCAGCCTCAACTTTGTGCAGACAATGGATGTTTCCACCTCAGCCTCCTCCATATAGCTTAAACAACTAACGTTTGGCAAGATRTTGAGTGCCTCTTGAACAGCGTCCAGACAGAACTCCTACGCTTTGTATATTAATTCTGTTCTAGGGCAAAAGTTACTCGCAGTCGCACAGGAGCTAATTGCTAAATCTATTAAATTTCTTTTAGACTTGCTTGGCTGATGATGCTTCAAAGCAATTTCATTAYATTTCGCCATAAGAGAATTTATACTCATATTTTGGACAGACTGAATTTCTGTCTGGCTCTGTTAATAAAGCTTGAGTTGGCTAAATTTCTATATTTTTTGCAACGAAAAAGCAGCTTTATGAAGATATTTTTCAGCTTAAGAATGGCATACCTTGTCGGTCTATATTATACTTGTATATAGAAAACTGTGAAGAATTTATAAAATGATGCTTACCTGAAAGTAGAAAAAAAGTAAATAGTAGTCAGTGGTTACAAAAATGATAAAGAYCGTAGTAAAAATGTAAATATATAATAAAATAAACTTAAACGTAAATATATKATATATACAGCTACTCTTATCTAGCGCCTCCAGCAAACAGTCAATATTCACTATAATATAAGTAGATATGGTATAGATTTAAGTGTGTCTCCACACATAACAACCAATTTTCCGTTCTCATTAATAAACTCGCAGTCTCCCATAAATCTGAGTCTGTGCAGCGCAGCAACAGGTTGCGAAAACATCGGCAATGGCTTGAGCAGTTTTTTTTGTTGCTGCTGCAGGCACAGCAGCCGCCTTCAGCGCACGCTGCACTTGTTGCTCGCAACAAATTATCAACACCACTGGGGGCCGTGACACATGAGGCCAAGAGCTTTCGAAATGCGTGCAGATAAATAAGAAAGTCTGCACCTRTAGTGTTGTTGTTGTAGTGCCAAAGTGAAATCACTTAATCAAAGTGGTGAGTGGATGCATAAGAAGCGCGCGCAAGCGAGAGAATTATATATGCATGAGCGTATATAAATGTATGGAAATTTGTAGACACATATGTACGTATGTGTTAGATTTTGGATATATGTATGTATACATACATACATCGTCACCTAAAATCCAAAATAACGTGCGCAATTTTTATAAGTTTACGGGCGAAGAAAAAAGGATATAATAGAAACCACTCATATTAATACTTTTTCGAGTTTCGGTTAGAACATGGTTATATATTGGTTACATATTGGTTATGTATTCGTTATATATTGGTTAAATGTTGGTTATATATTGTTTATCATACATTCATAWGCAAAATAACGTAAAATCACTTTTCATAAGTTTAGAGGTGAAGGAAAAACGATATAATACAATATTTGAGTTTTGGTTAGAAAATGGTTATGTATTGGTTACCATAAACTCATATTGAAACAAAGTTTGAATTTTGGTTACAAAATTGTTATAATTTGTTTATTATGTAATATCTAACAGCGATTTTCGATTTTGCTAAGCTCAAGCTGGTATTATTTTCAAGCTATAGCATTGCTGCTTTTTGAGTTCTAAAATGTTGCTTCAAAGTTCACTTCATAAAAACTTTTTATATTGTTGTTGTTGTAAACATGATTGTTTTTGGTTTTTTCCGTCTTACGTTGATTTTTATTGACAGCTCACAGCGGTTTATTGATGATCACGCTCTGGTTTTTGGTCTCGCTGACCGCCGCCAGCAACTTGCGCACTTCACGGTCAGCGCCGTCGCCGCCACTAGTTGGGGCACTTGAGTTTCAAWKTGCTCCTTTCAGTGCACCGTTTTTCTGTTTTTCTAGTTTACTTTTTGTTTTTGTGCGCCATTATGTTGCTTTTTTGCTTTTTGCGTCCACTTCATACGCTGTGGCCAGTTGTCTACTGCGCCGTTGCCGCACTGTCCGGCTGTCTGCTGCGCCGCGTGTGTGCAACACATGAGACGCAAATGGATCAATCATCCGCGCCTGCATGAGAACCACACATTTGATCACTGAACCGCCTGCCTGTCCTCTTTCAGCCGGTGTATCGATGCGCGCTGATGGACGGCTGCCGCTGATGGCCCGACCGACCGGTCGTCTACACTCACTTCACTTTTACTCCATTTATGCCAAGCACTTATTGTGTTGACTTTGTTTCGGTTTTTGCTTTGTTTGTATGCGCGCTCGTTCGCTTTTGTTGTAGTTTTGTTTTGGCTTTTAGTCACCACTCAAGTGCRCACTTTGTAATGCATATTTTAAATATGCAAATATGCCGTTGCGCATGCGTGTCGTTGGCGCATTTTGCTATTTCGTCGCGCTTGTACTTCTAGTCGTTGCTTTATGCCTGCCTAGCTTCATTACGGCTCTGCCAACGTTGTTCGCATGCCTTACGCCTCCGTCCGCATTCAATTTATTTTTAAGTCGCTGCACCAAATGTTTTATTGCAGCTTTCCTGCACCGCCGGGCACTGCATTCCATGCGCCGTCCCACAATTCAAGGAAGTGGCATTCTGCGCGTCCAKCGCCCGGCAGCGCTATCGTTGCAGCTGCCTGCTCGYACACAAACGCACGCACGGCGCGGCCATCCAGCGCGCAGTTATAAGTGATTAATTAACTCAAGTATCCGCACAGTTGACTTATGATCGTAATTGCTTGTATTTATTAACATTAATGACGTTCAGCAAGTTCAAGGAAAGMAAAAGCGCACTCTCACATGCCTAGCGCGCCAACGCCCGAGCGCGAGGGTAGTTTRTTTTATTAATTTTCCCTTCGACTAAGCATATCATACTAGTACTAGATATTATATTCAGCAGACTTCAAAGGCATATTCTTGGCTGAAAGCAATTCACATTTCGTTTAGTTAGGTAAATTGGCCGCCAGCCGTGGCTATTTCCAGCAATGTCAATTAATAAACAGGCACCTATATATACTACATCCAATATACACAAGTTCTTAATGACTTAAGTGCATGATTTTATTGATTGATTCATTAGGGAATTGTGCAGGCAGCGATGCCGCCTTTAATTTTCTTCTACGAATTTTAGTCCTCTTTTATTATATTTTACAGTCGCTTGGAGGCGGAAAGATGAGTATCATATTCGATTCGACATGACTAAGAAGAATTTTTGTACTTAGTATATGAAGTAAAAGTGGGATTTTTTATTTTTGTAAAATTTTGAAAGCCGATCAAATTCAGCACAAACAAAAAAGCTCAGTGAAAGCCCACTAATGTTAAGAGCTTTCAAAAAAGGCTCAATGAAAGTTTTGTAAAGAGCTTTCATAACYAAAACATGAAAAAGCTCACTGGAAGCCTTGTAAAGTTAAAAGTGTTTACAATCAAAAGGCTCTGTAAAAGACTTGCAAAGAGCTTTTGAAAACTTGRAAATGAAAAAGTTAACTAAAAGCTCTAACAAACCAAAATTTCAACATTGAAAATCTTGTAAATTTTAGAAATTTTACTAAGMTTTTTCATGTTTTCCCTCACATGTTTACATGCAAGCTTTTTACGCCGATAATCTTCAACAAGCTTTCAATAAAAATTATATAAAAGTAAATATTTTTAAATTTTAAAGAGATAAACTTATTATGCTAATATTTGTCCAACTACGTATATATAGTATTTACAGCACATATGATGATGGTATATGAGCTTACATTCGACAGCTTTCTATGGCTTTTAGTTCAGCTTAAGGTTTAATTTGGTGTGAGAATTTTGTAAGACTTAAACGCGCTGACTTTATATCTAAAATATATAAGCTTTTTGTGGGATATTTAGTASACTGAATAATAATTATACTCCTTAAGCTGCGCTATGGGTGAAGTAATGAGTATTAGTTATAACAACTATTTTTTTATTCAATAAATAACTAGCACATATAAGAAAAAAAGTGAGCTTAAAGCTTGATTAATTTCGTAAACAAAAGTATTGTATTATCAAAATTAAAGCAGAATTATCAAAACTTGTTCCAGAAAAATGGCTTCAGCGCCTAAAGGTTGTACAAGCTTAAAAGCTTTTTAAGTATAATTTTAAAAACYTTKTTTTTTTTTTTTTTGAAAATGTTCTGAAAACTGATTAGTGCGTAATGCAAAGAAAGCTCGTTACTTTAAGTTCTAAATAGCTTACTTAGAAAACCTTTAATGCTTATGAAGTTAATTTCTTAATTTTTTACTTGAAATATATTTYGAAAATTATTTGAGATTGTTCTTAAGCACAAAAGCAGAGAAAGCTTAATCTTCGGCCAAAATTTTTTAAAATCTCTTTTGGCATTATTTTTGTGATTTTGATATAAAAATAAATTTTTTGGATTATTGATTTAAAGACCCTTCTGAAAACGTTTGGAAAAATCGTTTTTATTATGGAAAAAGTGTTCAAGGACTAATGCAGAGAACGCTCAATTTTTTGCGCAAAATTTTTAAAAAGCTCTTTCAGCAGTCTAAATGACGCATTGGAAGTTAAAGTAGGAAATTTTAAAAAGCTCCCAAAGAAGCATTTTCATACATTTTAAGGAAAACCATTTTTTTTTTTTTTGATTTTTGACTTAAAAAGCTTTTTCCAACATTTTTGTCTCTTAACAAAATTTTTGTGCTTTTGAACTAAAAAAAATTTCAAAAATAAATTGTTTCTTTCACAYTTTGTTCTTTTTTGTCTTTGTTTTATTTAATACTTTCTGATTGAGTGATATGAAACTTAATGTTTTGCCTCCGCATAAACTAGAGCTTTAAAGATTCTAATAGCTGTAAGATAATTGTGTAAATATATATTTAAATGGAAGTACAATAACTTCAGTCCAATAAATATTAAAGCTAAAGAAGACATGCATGAATGTCACCCATCCATGAMTGAATGTGTCAAAATGCAAGTCAAGTTAGTCAGCTGATCGCTATCAACGCAGCGCTGGACATGCCACCGCCGATAAGCATCTTGATGCCAACAAAGCGCAGGCAGTTAAYGTCCCCACACATATCCGAGTGTCATAAAAACCGAAATAAATATGCAATTGTGGCCTGCTGTGTTGCTGCTGCAATAAAATTGATGACATACATTCATGCTTTCGTACATGTAAATATGTGAACAAAAGTGAATATGCAACACGATTGATGTTATGCTTGTCGCATACAGGAAGCCATTGAGGCAAGCAGACGACAAACATTCAATGTTCAATAAGTAAGCCAACAAGCAGCCGGGCTAACAGCGCTGACGCGAAGAGTGATTTGTATAAGACACGGACAGACGAACATGCAACCGATCTACAAACAGACACGCGCAAGCAGCTTCAGCCGAAAAATATAGTGCTTGTTAGAGACATATTTTCAATACTTTTCTGCTCCTTCTTAATTTTCTTCTTTTTTAGGACGCACCTTTAACTCCATCTTGCARCCAACTATCGGAGGAGTTAAGAATTCTTGGAAGCGACTCAGAGCACACACACATATGCATACTATATTCAAACAAAGCGTGTATGAAATTTTTCGTCAAGTCATTATGGCGTTGTTAAGCTTGTATGCTGCCGCTGTTGTGTTGTTGTTGTCGTTGCGCTCACTATAAATGCGTGTGTGTGTTTGTTTGCTTATGCCATCAACTGCCAACTATTCTCATGCTTGTAGTGCCCACGGCCTAGCGTCAGCKTGTGTGCCTAAAGTAATAGCCATGTGTGTGTGCGCGTCGCCCATTGTTCGTGCAACATGCCTGTATGTAGGTGCCACAAAGATTTTTTTTCCAATTTTTACCCTTCAAATTTCAACTTTTAAAACTTCATATGCAGCTCGCATGTGTTTTTTGTTGTTTTCGGCGTTTTTGTGTGTGAAAAAGTGATGAGTTGATATTTCTTGATTCTTATGTTGACTTGATTACTAATTGATTCAGCATGATTTGGTATAAATTAAGTTGACGTGAAGGAGTATAGACACTCAGGGCACGCTGAAACACGCTTAGCTTGCATCGAAGCGTCATGAAGCGTCATTGAAAGACAGCAGAGGAACAAAAACAAAAAAAAAAAAAAAAAAAAAAAAAAAAAAAAAAAAAAAAAAAAAAAAAAAAAAAAA
>NW_017535130.1:261652-264728 GCF_001853355.1 Bactrocera latifrons
CTAAAATGCTTGGCATAAGTATTATTATTAGGTGAAAGGTAATATCACTTAATTAGAATTCATTTCATTTCAGGCATCATGCTCACGAGTGTGCTTGTGTGTGTGTGAACGTTACTGCATGTTATTTAGAGAGGAATGATGACGATGCCTTTTGTCGACAAAATCGTGTAGATTTTTAGTAAGCAGAATTGTATGTATTGGAAAAAAAATTTATAGCTGGTGTTTCTAAATATTTTTTATTATACGAAAATAAATGCATTATAGACATATATATATTAGGGTGGGCCAAAATGAACGAAATTTTTTTGGTGTTTCTAAATGTTGTTTTTTTATTTTTTGTGTTTTTGTTTCTACGAAACAGCCGAAAGCCTTTGATGCTAGCGCTGCGTACTTTAGTTTATTTAATAATTTGTTTATTATGTAAGCTTTAATAAAATAAAAATAATTCTACGAAAATAAATGCATTATAGACATACAAATAAAATAACGGAATTTTTTGGTATGTTGGGGTGGGTCAAATAAATAAAAATTTGTTTCTAAATATTTTCTTTTTCTACAAAATACATGTAATATGGACATATATTAGGGTGGGTAAAAATAATGGAAAATTTTTGTACTGTTTCTAAATATTTTTTCATTCTACAAAAACACATGCAATACGAGCAAATATTAGGGTGGATCAGAATACCGAATCTATTAAACAGAATATATTTCTATGTACATACATATGTATATATATATTTTTTCTGATTTTCTAACATTCTTTGAAGCCAGATCAAGGCGACTTCAGTCGAACATAAACTTAAGCAAAAATTTATATACATATTAAGTTCGTCAAACACATATATATATGTATATGTATAACTATACTAGGGTGGGCAAAAAAGTATTATTTTTTCACTATATACTCTCAAATATTTGTTGGTAGTCATATAAAAATAGTTTTCTTCTAACATGACCTCTTAATATTAATAGGAACTTTTCAGTGTCCTCTTCATTATGGAAAGAAAAATTCATACCTCAGTATCTACTAGATGAAAAAAAATTTTCACTTAYGCATATTTGAAAGAAAGTTCTATAAAAATTTTTCTCCTGTCTCTTTCTATTATTTTTTTTTCACAAATAGTATAAGAACTTCCTATTAAAACTAAAACCTCATACCTTACATTACAGAATTTCTCTGAAGTGTCTACTAACCAATTTTCCAAAGTATAAAAATTAAAAAATAAAAATTAAGATAAAAATAAAAAATAAAATAAAAAAAAACAAATTCGTTTTGAACCACCCTAATCTATACATACCAACCCACATAACCATTCTTACCTACTCAACATTTTTGGTAGGCGTTGCTAACATTTTAATTGAGTTGTGTTGTTTACTTGCAACTCAACATTTAGTTGGTTTTTTCTATTAATTTAATTTCGGTATTTTTCAATGTTTTAATTACCGAAATACATTTTACACGCTTCGCATGTAATCAACACACGCTTGTAGTAATATAATTATAAAAATTGTTATTAGAGAAAAATGGAAAAAGAAWGAATGAAAATTAAAAAAAAWTTWAAAAAAATTTTAAGGAAAAATAAAAAAGTAGAAAAAAGTCTAATGAAGAAATCATTGACATGCGTCGTGATGTGTTGCGCAATTTGTTGGAAGCTTTTGAAAAACACATCGTTTGATTGGATGCTCAACTGTGCTCACGTTTTGTTCGTATATATGATTTCTTGATTGTTGTTACTACTAMAATAAATGGGCAATCAATTAACACTATTGTAATAAGATACGAAGACGTGACGCGTTGCCGCGGTTTTATAGGGTTTAATTCAAAGTGGGCATGCTTTTGCTGGGGAAACCGAAAAAAAAAATTTTTTTAAAGGAAATATATTTCAAAGCTACAAGACTGGCTAATACTATTTTGGAAGGAAAAAATTGAAATTATATTAAAATTCACTGCAAAAGTATTTTTAGTACTTGCAATATAATAAAAACAACTACGCAATTGTTGTAATGTAATGTAAATAAGATTTTAAGTGAAAGCTTTCGGGTGAAAGCTTTATATGAAAGCTTGTTATTCAAGCTTTAAAGTGAAAATTTTGTAGTGAATATTTATAGTGAAATCATTATTGTGTAGCTTTCARGTAAAAGCTTGATAGTGAAAAATTTTAGTGGAAGCTTTGTGGTGAAGATTTTAAGAGAAAGCTTYCTAGTTAAAGCTGAGAAAAAGTCGTGTAAGAATTTAGAATATAAAAAAACTACGCATTTTGTCAAATATAATGTAATTCAAATTTCAAGTGAAAGCTTTATAAGGAAACTTTTAATTGAAAGCTTTTTACTTAAAGCTTTAAGGTGAAAATATAAATATTTTTTGTATAATTTTTATATTGAAGGTTTTTAGTGAAAGTTGTATGGTAAAGACATTTAGAAAAAGCTATATGTCATCGATTTTAAATGTAAGCTTTCCAGTGATTGGTCAGAAAAAGTAAATTCATACCGCCAATAGAAATACTAGACTTTGTGATCTTATCAGAGATAGCGCAAACAAGCTCTAAAACTTTATAGACATACCAGATAGTGTCATTTGTAGACCACCGAAAAACAGAAGGTTTTTGATTTTTGCTGTAAAACATAAGCTTTGCCTATTTTAAGATTTAACCGAAGCTAATATCTTCTATGAAAGACAAAGGTTTGAGGTTGATTAGTTATAATTTATAAGCCTCCAATAAAACTATTGAATGAATCACAATTCATCGCACTGMTCTTAAGTTCAAAACATCATCCACCGAAGACATTATCGTTCCGCTTTTGACTAAAAGCTGCTCCGCAAGGCTGCCAATATCTACCCTACAAGCGTGAAATTATTTAAAATTTAATTTTCCACAATGTCTTACAACAGAATAATATGAATATTTCACATCTTCTTGCATTTGGCGGCAACATCTTTCAACTACAGAACATACATATTTAAATTTTCGTTTGTAAATATTTTTCTAGATGCCTTCTCTTATGTGAAATACCATTCTATTACTTAGTTTGTGCTAATTGAAAACCCTTTAGACACGCTAATAACGGCGGCACC
>NW_017535130.1:266217-267860 GCF_001853355.1 Bactrocera latifrons
TGCAGCACACCGCGTTTACCCCTTACAAGCGACCTCCTACGTGATTTATTTACACATGCAAACAACAAAAAAATGTGATTTTAATTGTTGCCGCTAATGTTGTTGTTAACTGTATGCTGACTGACGCGCCTAGTGTCGTTTGCGATTGATGTCATTTTCTTTTCTATAAACAATTTGCCTRCCGTAGACTAAATATACATGCACACAGGCACATGTACAAAACACACACACATACATATGAAGAAGTTATAGTACTCCTTTTTATTTTGTTTATTTACAGGCATTTCGTATGTAAATATTTAAATTGAYTGCTCATCAAAGTGAATGGCCTGCCTGTTGGCCGCGCGCATGTGTGCGCAGTGCATAGATGTTGCATGCCACTGAGTAATTCAATCTGGCTCATAAAAATTGTAATGTTTCGTTGGCTCCACTTTGCAGCAGCAGCAGCACACGCACGAACATACACGTGGCGCTGTATGGCGAGTCAGGAAGCCGCAGCGGCAGTTAGTCATTTAGTCAACTAATTGTTGTTATGACTTTTGAAGTAAATTTCCGTCTATTTGCGCTGCACAAGAAACGAAATGTCAATGCAACGGCAGCAGAAAAGCACAAAACAACAACAAAAAAAACTAACAGTTTAGCGCACTCGATTACTTTGAGCCGCGGCAGTCATCAATCAGCAAAACACTTTTTAAAGGCACACACACACAACCATAAATATACACAAGCATACATACATATATGCAAATATGTGGCAAGTACACTCCAGCGCTGCCTGGGCTTATTGAAATGCTGCATGAACCTTATAAACAAGGAAATCTTATATCAGAAAAGATTGGACTAAGTCACTCGCTGTAATGAATTGCGCTTGCAACAAGTGAAGCGGCTTCAAAGGCACCTCAATTTCAGCTGCCCACTGCAGCTTCTTTTCTACCTGCCAACACACTGGCATTTTTCCGTATTAACCACCAATGCCTTTCCACTTCSTCGAGCCCTTTTCCTCAGCCGCTGCCCAACGCAGCGTTGTTATTTTAAGCTGCATATTGCCTATATGTGCCTCGTTAGCTGTGGCATGCAGTACTGTGTGGCAGGCTGGAATTTTCCAATCCGCAGATTATGGCATGTCACACACATGCCACAAGTGGCATGCAGCTGACTACCTGCCGCATGCATATTCGCTAGCTGCCTTCTAAGCGTYCGTCTGCTGGCTCGCTATGGCAAAAGTATCTTGCTTCAGTAAGTGTGTGTTTTTGTGTGTTCACTTTTATGGTATTCATGCCTCTCAAGTGGTCTCATATTACAGTTTTAGTAAAAATTTAATAAATTCTACATAAATGAGCGCGGTGACCAAATTTGGTTAAATGCTTTTTGGTTATGCGACGATTTTGAAGTGGCAGTGGCAGCGGCTGTGGYCATGCTATATGAGTATAGCAAACCTTAATGCTCATAAGACGATATGTGAACGTTGCACTTCCGTGTTGCATGTCACAAATGCGAGTGGAGTTTAGAGGAGTTGTAGTGATGACAAAGGACGAAAGCGGCATATTTAAGCCGTTTTAGTGACTATTACATAAAATCGAAAAGCTTTTAAAACCATAAGCCGATCAAAAAATCATTTTAGAGAGAGACCCCTAAAATAACTA
>NW_017535130.1:268760-271485 GCF_001853355.1 Bactrocera latifrons
TAAGTATTTTTCATTTAAGCAATATTCTTAGTTTTATTTTGAACAAATGTTAAGCTTTCAAGCTTTTGTAATTTTTAGAAAGCTTTGAAGAGCTTTTACTGCACATACTTTTAAATTTGTTAATAAAGTAAAATTATTAATTTTTTAAGTTCAAACTGTAAATTGCTTAACGATTTTAAGCCAAAGCTTTTGGAGTACTTTCCGGAGCTTTCAAAGGGCTTTTTTAAGCATTTATAAACTAAAAAAAGGTATGGAGTGCATTCGAATATCCATTCATAATTAATTCTAGTTCATTGTTGATAAGCCAAATCTTGCAGCGATGGCTTTAACCGTTCTTGTTGCCACAACCACCGTTCTGCTAAAGAGCCCTGAAAAAGATCGTTTCAAGTGAAAAATGTCGCATTACCAATATGAAGAGCACTTAGCGCTGCAACGATTTAAGATATGGTAAGAACCTGCCAAAACCACAACAACAAATTAAGCTGCGCTAGCAGATAGCGGAAAAAACAACAACAACATGCGAAGAAGCGCAGCGGCATTAAGTATGGAGTAATACGAAGAAGTGAAGCGAATTTTTATGGTTACGCAGCCGCAACTAGTTGAAGCAATATRCACACAACAACAACAAGAAAAACARCAACGGCTTGAGCGCGACCGGCAAATGACCACTTCAGCGCTTTTTAGTTAAAGCAGCGATAAACCAGATACAGTTTCAAGTGGTTTTAATAGCGTAACGCTGTGTGTTGTTGTAAGTGTGTGGCAAGTGGTGCATCATTTGGATTTACGCACACTGCTTGCCACAGACAAATAGAAATGCAAAGACAAATATATTGCAAGATCAAATTGAGCCTATCTACTTGCCACACAGCTGCTGCGCTGCCGGCTGCCAAACTGCTTATCACACAAGTGGCGTCTGCAACAAACCCCAGCTCAGCCAGCCGAAGCAACGTGGCAGTAACGAGGTAACATATTGTTGCAAGCTGTAGTAGTTGCTACGACTGGCAGCAGCAGCAATTGCTGTCAGTGTAGGTTGACATTCATTTAGATTTATGGTAGATTTCACATAAAGCAACCGTGCAACAAGCAGCAACGCAGACAAGCAAGCAAGCCGAAGCCGTATCGCGCAGCAAGTGGACATGTTGCACGTTGGCCAAGCGGCAGCAGCAATTTAACATACCAGCAATTCAACACCTCAACACAGCCTATGCATGGTTCAATGATTGCTGCTGCAGATTGCTGCTRGTTGGTGCTTGTGGCACTTGCCACATGACAGCTACAGTCTGGCCAGCTCGCCTGCCGACCAGCCGAGTGTCTGGCGTACATGGTTAGCGGCATGTCGGACGCATGTTTGCAACTATTACGCGCTGGCATGCGCACACACACACACACGCACATGCAATCCACATATTGTTGCAAATAGAAGCTACTAAATTTCGAGGCATGCTGCTAAATGTTGCACGCAGCAAATATTTGCGCACGGAGGCTTAGGTGTGCAAGTGTGGCATTGCAGTGCTGCATTATTGCATCTGSTATTGTTGTTGTTGCTTTATTAAATTTAATTCCAAAGCGCGATATTAGATGTCAAGCATTGATAAAAAGCTTAAGGCAAGCGCGACAGGAAATCAGCAACACTTGATCTCTTTCGTTTGCGTGCGAATGTGTATGGGTGTGTGTGTTTGAGAGTCAAGTGCAGCAACTTGCAACAGCCACATTTGTATGTACGTTGCAGGGTTCATTTAAAACTAAGAGTGCCTGCTTGGAGGACGTTAAGTGCTCAACGCTTGCTCATGATGATATATACATAGGTATGAGTATGTGGATGTATATATATGTGCGAGTGTGTGTTGCAGCACTTGTTTACTTTGAAGTGCATTTGAGTGCACATTTCCTTTTTCGTTTTAAAGATTCTTTAAATTTTGCAAATATTAAATTTCATCTCCAATGCGATAAGATTGCAAATGGCATAAGCTATATGAGAATTCGATCGTAAATATTTACTTAGGCGACAAGCCGACACGCTGGGAATAATTGAATGAAATGCATGTTGCATGCTCGTACATATACATACATGCATACGAAATGAAAAAAGCAGTTAAAGAAAATTTTAAGTGTAAAATAGTTTTTTTACTGACTAGAATGCAACTAGTTTCGTTGGAACTATTTTTGTAACTAGTTACAAAAATATAATAATAAGATAATAAGTATTTTGCATATCTCATATTAGAAATTGCAAAAAAAATTGCAATACTTCTGAACTAGTGTCAAGGTATTTTTTTCTGTAACCAGTTGGAAAATATGTTAAAAATAATAAAAAAAATAAAAAATACAATAATTCTGTTATTTTAATAAAGTTCAACTATATTTGTCATTATTTTAATTCAATGTGTTCAACTGCTTACATGGTCATATTTTTCGCAACTAGTTACAATTATTTTCTTCTTAAGTAATAATTTATTTTATTAGTTTTATATAGTTCAATTATTTAGCATTATTTTAATGATATAYATCCAACTGGTAACATGGTAATGTTTTTCGTAAGTAGTTAACAACTAGTTACACTTTTTTTCTTCTTTCGTCATAATTTATTTTAATAACTCTGCTATTGAACTCAGTCCATTTTTTTTTGTATTTTGGCTTAAATTTTCTAMATTCTAACCATTTAAGTGGCAATCAAGCGCAGAAGATTCCTCAAAATTGATTTTTCTTAACAATATTGCGACCTGCT
>NW_017535130.1:271636-282963 GCF_001853355.1 Bactrocera latifrons
CAAACTACACTCAAAGGTTAAGTGTTAATATGCATATTTGGCTGTTCAGTGACTCAAGCGCTTCTTCAAATACTACACAGCTACATAATACATACACTGGATGTATGAATAACCCTGCCAACCACTACATGCAACATCGCCACTTAGATGCTTATCATTGCAATGCAAATTTCGCCTGATGACGGCTACACAGGTCAAGATGAGTGCGCTTTATTATACACRTTATGTAGATATAAAAAATAAAATACGAAAATAAGTGCAACACTTGCCACGCGTAAAACAATTCATTTGTTGTGAACAGAAAAAAAATGTGACATGCAACGCGGAAGCGTTTCGCGGCTACGCACTAAAGTAGGAGTGTAAAAGCAGAGAGACAGACAACAAAGTGGGCGGTGAATTCGATGCAGGTGAGAAGTGGAAAAAGCGTATTTGTGCATGCCCTGCACTGAGTGACGTTGGCCGGCAGCAGCCTAACCCAAGTAACGGCAGCCAAGGTTAAGTTAGGCGGACCAGACTAATAGTTGGCGGGGAAAATTTTCACATTTCCATTATATGTGSAAGGCTTGTCCACAATATTATGCATATAAGTGGATGTTGCAAGCATAAGCAACTGCTTGCAACGCTTGATTCGCAACGTCAGCGTTGTGTTGCATGCACATAGACACGAAAAAACATAAATATGTAAGTATATATTTACATAAATACACCAACTGACCATGCAACACTATGTGGCAAGTAGCTATTTGCATATGCATACTATATGTATTTCTAATGCATTGCTGCAGCACCACAATTCGCCTGGCTTTATAGCTGTTTATTTTAAATGTATTTTTTTGCAGTTTTTTTGCTACTTGCCACTTTTAGTTGCTTGCAACCTGTAATATTTTATTTTATTTACATAGAAACTTCAATAATAATTTCGTCTAAATGCGCTGTGTCATGCTGGGCTTAGCTGCTGGCAGCCAGCGCTGTTGACCAACGACAGCACARCAACAACAACAACACGTGCATAGAATTTATTAGCTAACATCTTTTGCGTCGCGTAAAAGTAATTAAAATTTGCAATTGTTGTATTTGTTTTTATTGTTGTAGGCAGATAGTGGCAACAGCGTTAGTATGCCTCGCGGTTTTTGTGTGAAGAAAATTGTGGAAAAACAGGAAGCACGCGTTGCGGCCAGTTTTTCGCGGATTTGCATTTCTTGCTGGTGTTTTTGTTGCCTTAATACGGGATTATTTTCTTGCAATTATTAATTTTTGCTTTTTATTAATATTATCAGTGCCTCGTTTTCGCTTTTTATTATGCAAATTCAATGCTTATAGGAACAATAAAGCCTTCTTTTGCTACCCCTGCCTGGTTGCAACTCACTAGCGCTGCGTCACTGCTCAATTGACTTCTTATGCTGAATTGCGCCTGGTAATTGAAATATGTATGCCACATGCCAGCACATGCATACATATGTATGTCTTCATTCTTGTTGTTTTTATTGTTTTTGTTGCGTTTGATTTCATAGCTGGCGGCTGCTAATTCGTTGGAAGATTAATTACACCCCACCAAGCCAATGCGAAGTTGCAAGCAAACACTCACACATATGCAACTGCCAATGCGCAGTGTTGCAGCCACATCCGTGCAACGTTGAGCCCTGCCATGCAAATCCCAAAGCAAATCAATGCACTTTTCGGCTAACCTTTTTCAATGTTTATGGCTTTTCTGATTTTCCAACTTCTCTTTCTCAGACGATTTTCTACGCTTGCGGTTGTGTTCGTGTTGTTGTTGTTGTTTAAGGTAGTTGCGCCTTAGAATGGCTGTAGGCTTTCGAAAATTAATTTCATGTTCTCAAGCGCATTTTTCTTCAATTTTTGCCTCTTTCTTTTCAGTTACGGCTTGGGAAGCAGGCAGGAAGTCCTGCGGCATATTTGCATAGTTAGTGCAACAACGCTGGTTTTGGGTTGAAACATAGATAATTTGACGGTAAATTTTGGTTTTAATTAAAATAAARTAATGGTTCTAGGTATGTATACATACATACATACATTGCCTTTAATACTATATATGTATGTACATGCATGTGGAATTGATTTCGAAAGTGTGAAATTCCATTCAATCTCCGCTTTTCAAATTTTACAATTTTGAGCGCGCACATTAACCAAATAATTTGTTATAAAGGGTCAAAATATTGTATAAATATTCATATTCTCTACTTTTATATCTAAACTCGCTGCTATATCGTTCAGTTTCGTCAAAAAAGTGCAATAACCGAAATTCTTTCTAGCGATTCTAATTTTTGAGTGCAAGTTATGTGCGGAAAACTATTATTTTTTTTTAATAAACCGTAATTTGTGCTTAGTGGTACAAAATAAGATTTAAATTAATTTTTTTTACATTTTTGAACTGGTATGTTTCGAACCATTTAAGTAACTAATTTGTAACTAGTTGAAAAGTATGTGAGACAAATTATTGTTCTTTTATAAACTGTAATTTGTGCGTAGTGGTACAAAATATGGTATAAATTATTTTTTGTTGCCATTTTTTAACTAGTATTCTTGGAAGCTTTTTAGGCACTAGTTTCTAACTAGTTCAAAATTAAACTAGATCATGTGAAATTATTTTTAAGACTAGTTTGTAACTAGTTTAAAATTAAATAAATTTATTTGAATATTATAATATTTTGTGTCTACAATCTTTTCAAAGCATTGCAATACAAATTAATTTTTTTTTTACATATTCATATTTTTTTATATAAATAAACTTTTTATACATATGTATATTTGGTCATACGTTTTTATTTTTTTCTCAAATTTAATTTGAAGTTTAAATTAAAAAATTTTGCCTTATTGGACAAAAATCTGTTTTTTTTTTAATTTTAAAACATTTTTGAACTAACCCTTTGGAAGTGTTTCGGTAATTAGTTTGTAACTAGTTTAAAATTAACAAAANTCTGTTTTTTTTTTAATTTTTAAACATTTTTCAACTAGGTCTTTTGCAAGTGTTTCGGTAACTAGTTTGCAACTAGTTTAAAATTAACAAAATTATTGCAATATATAATAATTTGTGTATTCGTGATAAAATTTAAGATATTTAAATCATATTTCATTCACTAAATATTATATATTTAGTATTATTAATTGATTTTATGCTATAATATTTCCATATTGATTTTAAATTTTTTTGAAAATATTCCCAATTYTTAAACAAYAAAATGTAAATGTTCTGKCATGTTYAAAGGTATTTGTTTTKARTTTTAATTTTAAATTAAACKATTTWATTTCAAAAYTCTGTCAAAGTGTTTATTGWCTTAAATCTGCAAATTTTTCGAAAWTTTATATGCTTATTTTATTAATWAACTAGTTACAAACTAGASCTTATGTAACCAGTTTRAATATATCATGGACAATTTCATGCACTGCTTTCATTGTGTTATAATTCATGTCTTTGAAAGTTTATTGCATTACTTCATATGCTTAAAAAGTGTTTTTTGAATAACTCCTTTGTTCTCAGAGTTGCATTTTGACTCATTAGACGCAATTTTCAACTTGCTAAATAGCACGAAATACGAAATTTGTAACTAACCCAGTCTTAATTACAACACTAAATTAGCATTTTTATATAAATACTTCTAACCTAAGTAAGTTCTCTTGAACTAGTTAGAAACTAGTTGCAATTTTTTTATTTCTTTTCTTTTTAAAAAAAATGCTACTATTTTGTAATTTTAATTTTTTTGGCTTGTATGAAAATATTTGGCATCAATTTACCACTAATGGCACTTTTTCACACGTTTGCCATATCCGCGTAACTAGTCGCGGACTACTTACAATGAAGAAGAGGTCTACTTTTAAACTAAAAAAAAAAACTCAGCTTTAATTAGTGGTATTCACAAGGGCATTACTGATAACTGAMTGCAATAAAACTTTATGTCTATAAATACAATATCTCTATACATGCCTACAAACATACATACCACACTGGTACCAAAAACATAATGCTAAGGCTCGTCAGTTGCCCCTGGAGAGTGCGTGTTCCAGAGTAATCGTCGTTTAAACGCTTATTAAATGCTTTTTAAAAAATATGATAAGCCATCGCCGAACAAGCCAGACTTGAGGTTGTAATTAACAACAACAAGCATGATAAAAACACTCCAGCAATAAAAAAATAAGAAATAAATAATTTAAATCACAACGTAATTATTTTTGGGGGCAAAAAAGCAATGTTGCATGCAATGCCCAACTATATACATACATATATACATATGTATGCATGTATGAAGCTGTATGTGATAGCCGAGGCTGATAGAACACGCCAGGGCATGTGCATGTTTATTGCTGTTGTTGCTGCTGTTGCAGCTGATTGTTGTCATTTGCTAGGGCAACGTGTCGCAACGTAAGCGCTGGCTGGAGTCTGCGGTGCTCCAGCCGCCAATGGCTTCGTGTTGTCATTTATCTCGCTACTACTGTTGCTGCTGTTGTTGTACGTGCAATTTCCGCTGTTTACCGTGGCGTTGTGCTGTTTTTTCAAATGCTCTATCGCACGTGATCGCCTTCAGTGTTGGCTGGCTGTGACTGCAGCGCGCCYGCAGACGTCRCTGCTGATATTGTTGTTGTTGTCGTTGTTCAATTCTTAACAGGCGTTGACGTGCGCCAAGTGTGACACGCAATCCAATAAATCGCACATAATTTTCCATGCAACACCTTCACACGCACACGCATACTGCGGTAGCA
Source organism: Bactrocera latifrons (assembly GCF_001853355.1). Classification (NCBI taxonomy): domain Eukaryota; kingdom Metazoa; phylum Arthropoda; class Insecta; order Diptera; family Tephritidae; genus Bactrocera; species Bactrocera latifrons. Next base: position 276,350 of record NW_017535130.1, read on the forward strand.
ATTGTGTAACTGTGCACCCTGCTGGAATTCCACGCTTGCCATGTATGGAATTATTTCGAAAATTAAATAAATTACTAACATTTGGTAAGCGGCATTTTTTGTTTTCTTAAGCCTTGTTACAACTGGTCTAAAAATAACTGGTTTGTAATTATTTACATATTTTCGAAAATTAAATTGACTTACATATAATTTTAAGACATTAAGAAAGTTTTGGAAGCGTTTAATAAACTGGTCCTTTATCGATTACTTAGAAACTAGTTCGTAACTGCTCGTAACTTATTTTCAATCAGATTACATGATTTTGAACATTTCCCAGAAAGAAATGTCAAATAAGTCACTTTCCTACAGGTTACTTGTAGTTGCCACACAGCACCAACGGTCAAAGGCTGCATGTGAACGGGTTTGCGTCACCCAACATGCATTATTTTCCAACATTGTGAGTTGTATATGCCATTTGGCAGCAACCACCAGCAACTCACTGCCACCCATGCGTTAGTTGTCACTGTTGCAGCAAGTGCAAGTTGTCATTAAAARTGAAATAAATAAAAATAGAAAAAAGCGAGTAAATCCCTGTACGCGCTRAGCAATAATAAAAATTATCTAGCACTAAACGACACGCATGTTTGCAGATATGCACCGCTACGCGCGCTCAACTGCCACCCCGCTAAAACGCCAACTATAACGAGTGCTAAAGCCTTGTTGCAAGTGCCACTATCAGCAAAGCAGATCCTTGTTTGCGTCACTGGGGGAAACTGCGTGCTTATTTTAAAGCAACAACAAACACTACGTATGCAGCAAACAACCACTAGCAACAGWAACAACAACAACAAGCAGAAACGTTGCGCGCATAAGCTAACTTGCAACGCCTGTGTCCTTGTAACAAAAAAGGGTAATGTCACCCGTGGGACCATTTGTCTTGTTGCTGTGCTGCTAAGAGGCGGTGTTACCAGCGCCACTACTTGCCACACGCTGTGCTGCACGGCACACCACACTTTTTGCAACGTTTGTTTGTTGTTGGTGTTGGTGTTTTATAACAATTTTTTGCTTAGCCGCTTGCAACTTTTAACTGCAACAATTGCAAAAGCAATTCATAGCCACCATTTGTTGTACAACTAACTGCTACAAGCTAGYCCAGCCGGCAATGCAACAAATAGTGTGTGCGTGTGTGCGTGTATGTGGCAGTGGCAGCTAGTTCAGATAGTGTAATATGTATGCGAACAAGAACAAGCGTCAGCCTCAAGAGACCGTTTTGATGAGTTATATGGAAGCGGCGATGTGGCATGCAACTAAAGTGGGGCGCATAGAAAAAATGGACGCAGAAAAATAAAAAATTACACAAAACCAGCAACAATGTGCGCAATTGCCACCTTTCTTCACGGCTAGCAGAAGAAAGCAACAACAACAACAACGATAAAAAAATGCTGGCGCACTGCTGCTCAAGGCTGCCGCGTGTGCGCTGTGCGCTTRTAACCTCATGCCTACATTTGTTCACAGGTCAACGTGGCACCCAGCGCGCCTGTCTGTAGTTACTCTCCGTTAATGTTGCAACACATATTTTATACCACTGCCGCGTTGCTTTTGCAGCCCACTATTTATTATTATATACTTCTGCGAATTTTCGCTTATTTGAATTGCTATTCCACATATTTTTTTGTTGTTTTTTTTGTTGGCATCCTTCAGCCGCCGCTCGGCTTTAATGCGCTTTTTATTTTCAATTTTGCTGCTGCCAACTTTTTTATTAGTTATTGCCAGCATCTGTGCGCGCGTTCATAGCTCAAACTATGCCCAGGCACTCACACACACATATGTATGTATTTGTAGTTGTTGCCGTCAAATTACGTCTGAAAGTAGGTCATTTTTGGTAGGCAATTTTCTCGCCGTTCTCCGCCTGCCGCGCTGCATGTGTGTTTTGCCGCATGTGTAGGTGTGTTTGCATGTGTTGCAAGTACAACTAATCTTCTATGCGAATCTGCGCAGGCAATTTTCACAACACAAATTATTTTAAAATGCATATTTGGATGTGAAATTAGTGTAGTTACTTATGTACGGCTGTCTGTCTGTTAGAGCAAATTGTGTTGCCTAATTTGTAGGTGATTGCATATGGAATTTAATTTTGCTGCGGGCAGTGGTTGATATCTTCGATGTGGTGCAGTGGTATAGAGTGTGAGCTATAGTATTTTTTGTGCTAACCAAATTTTTTCTACAATACAAATACTTATACTGGCAATTCTTTTATTGATATTATTTATGTAGTCCCACGAAGGTTAACCTACGCTTGAAGCAATCCCTCAACTTAACTGTCCAAAAGTAGTGAATCAAGAATAAGTGATACATTTGTGTGGAAGCTTGTGAGTTAAAGCTGCGTTAATGCTAACGAGTTTTCCGAGTGCCATTTACTTGGGAGTGACCAGAAACGATCCTATTTTTATTACTRTTACATATGGCTCAAGCAGCTTTTGACTTCCGGTCTTAGACCAAGTATGAAGGCCAAGTTTAGAGGYGAGCTAAACGGAGAAGGCGAAACATCCCTCCCCAGGGTTTTTGGCTGGATTTGGGAAAATTCACATATGAAAATCCCTTATGAAAASATTATTCACTCTTCTCTGTTTTGAAAAGCATACCATAACTTCGGCACTTCTCACTCATATCGATTAATATAAGAATGTAAGTGAATATAATAAAGCAATAAAATATTATAAGACGAAATTTCGCTTATGTATGTGTTCGAATAGCTTCAGAAATAGGTAGATTGGTTCCTGCACTAGATATTAATATTAAGAAGCTGTGAAATTKGTTATCTTATAACAGGTTTTAAATTATTTCTCTTATTGTTGAAAGTAAACAATTCTCCTAACGAAATTCATCACCATTATTATGTCGAATGGGAAGACAGACGAGCTGGAGATACAATTTCTTAAGCTGTCCCAGGTCATTCAACTCCTCCAAAACGCTCCAGCTTCTACACCTAAAGGGAACTAAGTAACATTGTAGGTGTCATTACAGGTGCTTCAGAAAATACGTAAAATGGGAGTCGGTATAATGCAAAGCATGCGCGGAGAATCATGTGAACATTATCTATGCGAATGCCCAGCATTCAGCCGTATGAGACGGCACATATTGCATTGCTCCAACTTAAGAGACTTTGGGGTGGAAAATAATCAGTTCTTTGACMAAATCYATCGCTTTGCWGGATAAGGCTTAATTTGGTTAACTCGCGGGAGCACAATGATGGCCTGATTACAAACTTATGATGTGTTTACGGCGCGTTRTCGATACAGAAGATACTCTKGCGCYTTTTATTTATTTATTTACTTTTGYCAATGAATTAAATGTTATGAACAYAATTTGTGTACGATAAACCWAAAGTTAGTATTCGMTGACTGGCGACAGACCTCTCAAGGATCTAGAAGKGCTGYAAATGTGTCTAATTGGTTATATGAATGGTTATATTCTAAAGCAGATAACAAGAAGAATAGTTGTTAGCTACGACTGCATTGAAGATATAACACCCTATCCACGTGCATTTCTTATAACATAAGAGGATTTAAAAATATTTATAAATAAAGAGCGTTTAGTTTGTATGACAGGTATACTTATGCTATAGTGGTCTGATCTAAACATTTTCTTGGGAACTGGAGGCCTGACTTAGGATAATCGCCGTGCCAAATTTAATGAAGATATCYGATSAAATAAAAGAGTTTTCTATACAAAGACTTGATTCTTAACTAGCAGCCTGTGTGGCAGGTATATGCTATAGCGAAACGATCTGAACAATTTCATAGAAGAAGTAGCTTTCACTTAGACAAAAAGCTAAATTTTATGAAGATATACTCGTATTATCAAATAAGAAAGTTTTCCAGTTCAATCTCAGGACTGTATAAAATTAACAAATTTTAGCAATAAATGGATCTTCAGTGGCTATTGAGGACAAGAGGCCGCTTATAAAAAATTACCTGGAAAGAAGTGGTGAAAATTCTTGATAAACGTGAGAGATCAATCCAAATGCTCTTGCAACATATAAAACATATACAAATTATATGGAAGCACCATTAAAGGGTCAACTTTAAATTTAACTAGAGCCAGAAATCTTAGTTTAATGGCACTCAGCTGGCAGTTTACTCTATACTACTTCATTCTTGTTGCTTTCTGCCACCAATTGCGTTGCAAGTACATGAAATTTAAACTCTATATATATAGACTACACGTTGTTGCGCATAAAGCACTTAACATTTTGACTTAACACCTCCCAAAGGTATGATAAAGGCAATCGGCAACCTAAAGTGGTGGGAAGCACAAAAAGCAAGCGCACTAACGGTAAATGACAACGATATGATGTATAAGCCTTGCTATGCTTATAGAAAATATGGAAAATCTAGTGACTACAAACGAGGGTAGGGGAAAATGATAAAGATGAGATACACACACATACACAAACAGCACACATACACAAACAGCACCCATACACCTAGAGATATGCTCCTGCAACGTTTTATCTTCAATAAACAGTGTTATTAAATATTGCTGACGATTTAATACCGCACAAATAACAACAAAAATAACAAAAACAAAAAATAATAGAAACAAAAACAATAAAAACAAAAATAATAGAAACAAAAGCGTTTGGGGCACATAAAATTTGGACTTATATAAATCTAAGTTAAGTCAGTGCAAGCTTTACAAAAGTTCAGCCGCACTAATTGTGCGGCAATAGCTGGTGGGGTATATGAAAATAACAACAACAACAACAACAACGAAAATACAAAGCATTATTTAGAATGTCTATCTAGATCCAGGTCTCTCTATATACCAATATATATATAGACACATTTACAATAAGAATTAAAATAACAAAAACAACGCCGTTGACTTAATCAACATGCTACTAGTGGCAATCGGCAGCTAGCAACAACAATCTCGAAGTCAGACGCCGTTAAGCCGGCAAATGATGAGCCATTGACATTCTGAACTGAAGCGAATGCAAACACATGCACATAAATAATAATAAATCTTGCTGGCGCTCAGCAGCGCGTCTACAGATGTACAACGCTTGATATCTATTTATAGATATATGTGACAAAATGCMCACAGACAGACACGCAACGCTGTATTTGTATGTAATTTATATATGYATGTAAGTATGTATGTKTGTGGAGTTGTGATTGTGCAACGAACTGTGTGCACCAACTGATAGCGCGCACAAGTCACCGGCGTCGCAGGGGCAACAACGAAATTTAAGGAAGTAGAAAAAGACAACAACCACGCCTACTTGCAACAAATTACACGCACGCACACATATACAGGATATTTTGGTGAATTTTTCGTTTGGCTGGCAGGAAAATGCGTTGTGGCAAATAAAGTGCGTGCCACAACGCAGCCTAATGTTGCAAGTAGCTAAGTTGATGCCACAATTTATTTTTGGTTTGTGTTTCTTCGCGCAGGTTTTTTGATTTTTCTACCTTTTCCTGCTATTTTCCCCCCTTTTTTGCTATTTTTCCCCTCTTCTTCCTAATTTTTTCTTTATTTTTATTTTGTTCTTTATTTTTAATTTTTTTTTCGCTATTCTATCCTTCTTTTTCTCTTTGTTTCTAATTTTTTTCTGCTTTTTTCTAAATTTGCTTCCAATTTGTTCTGTATCTTCTGCTATTTGTTTTTCGTTCTTTGTGTGGCAAACTTACCCTTAAGCGCTGCTACATGCTGCATTCCAGCTAAACCGCTGTCGTCGACCATTAGCAGCAACAACAACATCAGCGCGCCACGCATTAGCAGCGATGACGCAGCATTTGTGTGTATTTTTAGCGTTGGCTGTGTGGCGACAGTTGTCCGCTGGCGTCGCCGCTGCTGCCGTTGCCACTCCGCAGCCAACGCATGTGGCGTATTGCCGTCGGCTCTTTGCTGCATTTTATTTGAAACTTGTAAACTGCAGTGCAAACACAAGTGTGTGTTGTTGCAAATCCTTTGTGCTTGTTCGCTTCCACTCAATATTTGATTTGCGCGATTTTGATTTATAATTCTATTCACTTTTTTTGTTTTTGTATTTGGCACTTGGCTGGCGTCCAGCTGCAGGCGCGCACTGGCTGCCAATAAAACACTTGTTCTTTGTCAATTCGATTTTTTTGTCTTGCTGTAAATGTAGCTGTTCGCCTATAACTGCAAGTGAGTACCACGGTTTAGCATTTCAGCAAACTAGCGTTGATTTTTTTGCAAGTGTGAATTGCTGTTGCAAGTGTGAATTGCTCTTGCAACAACGTGGCTTTAATTTCTGAAACTTTGCTTTATTTATTATTTTTGTTTAAAACATATTTCTTTTGTATATTTTATTGTAAATTTTCAATGTATTTGTGATATTTTATTAATATTTGTGCTTCAGCTCATATTATTTTGCATTACTTTATTACTACTTTTATTTAAAGGATTTAACTTTCACTTTTTGTATATATTTTTGTTCAAAAAAATTTTTTTGTTGCCTTTTTCAATGTTAATAAGTTCAGTAAGTTCAGTTAGACGTTTTTATACTAAAAATGTGTGTTCATTTTTGTGTTTTAAGTTTAATAAACCCCACAATTGGTTGCCAATCTGCAATGATTTTTGAGAAAAAAATTTAATAACAAAGACAA
>NW_017535130.1:283993-286194 GCF_001853355.1 Bactrocera latifrons
AATCGGAACAATTTCTTCAGATCGCATAGCACTGCCTTTGAAAATAATCTATATCAAATTTTGTGAAAGTATCTCGTGAAATAAAAAAAAAGTTTTTTATCCAAGAACTTAAATTTTATTTTTCAGTTTGTATGGCAGGTGCTATGGTGGTCCTACGTCGGCGTCGTCGTCTAATTTTCGAGCAGCTTCAGGTAGAAAAGAAGTAGGTGTAAAATTGTATAACGATATCTGAAAATCTGAGGGCATAATTGAGGTACATAATCATGGACGGATGAGGCTGAATCGACTCRATATGGAATATTGATCATTTATATATAATTTTGGAGGCTCCGACGTTTTCTTCTGGATGTTACAAATTTTGCGGTAAACTTAACATAAATCATGTTCATTGCATRAATACTATACATAATGAAAACATTTGAAGAAAAATATATTTGTATATTACATTACATTCTAAATATGCCTCCTTCTATAAGTAAGCAATACTGCCATAAGAAGTATTCTTCTATATAGTTCAAAATCCACCATTTTCGAGTTTTGACATTTTATGCATATTTTTCAGTCAACGTTTTGGCTATACTATCCAATTATATATATACACATATATATATATTTTTGTTTCTCAAGGGTTTAGCGTTATTTTTCATTCATATGGCGAGCTTTTCGAATGCTTTCAAAATGCACTGTAGAACATTTCCTAATTAGTAATTTTGCATTACATATTATTTCATTGATTTTGTTATGTATTACACTTAAAACCTTAGCATTTTATATTTATAGTCATTTTACTGTAAAAACTTCAAAATCTCTSAAAAATTTTCAAAATATTTTTTCATACAAAAATCTTTCAATTTCGCTTTTTCATATTTCGTAACTGTGTTGGTTAATTGGTTAACGAACGGTATCACAGCTCACTTAAATCGAAAACATGAATTGCCGATTCATAAGTTTTTCAAGTTTTCATAAAATATTCAAATATTTTCRTTTTYCAYAAAAAATTGTTTGCGTAATATTTTTGTACATTTTCCAMAATTCAAAATTATTTTCATAAATTAAACAATCACATTTCAAAAAACGTCTTTCAAAAAGTATATTTCAAACTTTTAACTTCTCCCAAACACAATACACCAATCAGCCATTGTCCAGGAAACATTTTCACGTACCTACTAGCATTTAGTAACTTRCACAGCACAAGACATTTTTTTTGCAACAAATTTAACAAAATTCACTTCTTCCAAAAATTTCCAATATTTGCTGAAAATCAATCGAGCATTTTTGTTTTTGTCAAAACTCTGTCACAACGCGCGCTTAAACACACACAATGAAACACTCGCGTCTACCTACTCCGTGTTGCAAAGTGTAGAGTAAGAGCTGTTCAAGCCTAGGCTTGACGATTCTCGCTTTTCCTTAGCGAGCCTTACTTCAGCAACAAATTGGGCAGGTAGCAGGAAAATCRACCGCACGTAAACGACGAACTGAGACCGAGCGCAACCGTACGGCAGACACTACCGCTACAACAAWGATTTTCGACATCCAAAAAGGCCGGCAAACGTTTAGCAACTGACTCGAGCAATCGGCGGAAACTGCAACGCAGCCACCAAACCGGGYAGTCAGCCGAAGCACCAAAAGAAACACACAAACGCACGCACACATATGCACGTGTGTGTGAAACGAAACGCASCACGAGGTTCGTGCGCGTATCTGTCGGATACAGTCCACACTTGCAGTCGGCGAATGTTCCGTTTCTCAAAATTCCTGGTTAGGCTGTGGACTGTAGCTGTATCTGTGTGTGTGCSACGCGTAGGTGTTTGTGTGTTGTTGGTTATTTGCAGCGTGCGGGCGGCGGCAAACGCTTGTTGCATGTCAACTGCAAGGGCAGTGCGCTAGGACGTTTTTGTTTTGTTGGCTTTTGCTGGGAAACGCCGTGAATCGGAACGCACATGTGGTGGATTGTATTGTGTTTGCGTGCCTGTGTATGTGTGCGTTTGTTGTGTTGCACATGAAATTGTTTTCATTTCATTAGCGTGCATTTTCACTTTCAGCAACAAATGTTGCGCAACATTTATAACCGGTGTTTAGCTACACTGTTGATGTTAGAGGAATAATGTTGCTTCGGCTGCCATAAGTAAATTCTTATTCGGAAATCGATTTTTACTTTTATGAAATTCAAAATCTTCGAGAATTTCTAGATTTTTACTGTG
>NW_017535130.1:287425-288575 GCF_001853355.1 Bactrocera latifrons
AAATAAAGGAAACCTTGGTTTTTCCATTTCCATCAGCAACTCAACTCCAACCAATTAACGAATGCGTAATTAATCACATGCCACAAACCAGTGAGAGGGAGTGTTTGCAAATAAACCGTTACGCTCGCAATTATTTATATACATATGTATGTACATATATCCATAAGGAATTCATTTATTCACCGATTTGTTTACTATCAGTAACTATCCATCATAATTCTCATAAAAAGTAAACACTCCGAACGAACAAAAAACCGGAGCTAAACACTTTGCTATAAAAGTGAAATATTTTCGTTTGCAAATCAGTTATCAATCAAATTTCGTTAACAAAGTATTCAACAATGAAATACTTCGGACTTTTACTCGCCGCTTTGATCGGAGTGAGCTTCGCCTCACCTTACCCTGAGGCGATAGGAGTCAAAGAAGATGATTGGCGCGGCAATTTGCAACAGAACGGCGACTACTATGTTAGCCACAATCCCGTAAGTGCATTAATTTACTATATATTTGTTAATAACTGTTATTGATGACAACTCTGYAAMMACTGTTCGATCAAAAGGTCTCTTGGTTCGCTGCCAACTACTTCTGCTAYTCAAACGGTTGGTCATTGGTAGCACCCAGCAGCTTCACGTCTGATCTTCTGTTAAAAGGCTTCATTGAACTTTTCGGTTSGTTTGAGTAACATCTTCCATTTTCATTAGTATTTATTGTGTGTTTTATGTTCTTTTAGGTTTAACTCAAAATAATTACTGGACTGCTGGCAACCGCTTGGCCAACGAGACAACATGGCTCTGGGGTCTCGGCGGCAACAGTTTCGCCTTCACCAATTGGGCTGCCAGTGAACCAGTGACCTCTGGTGATTGTCTGTTATTGCAAACTAATACCATTGATATTTTGTGGGCCAACCAGGATTGTGGTGCACAAAATGGCTTCATCTGCCAGAAGACAGTTTCCGCAAACTAATGTAGCACGAAAATTGGAACTCGACTCGGGAAGAATATTTTCAATGGCGCTTTTGAGAATGTATATATGTATGTGATATAAAACAAAAAAACAAAAAAAAAAAAAACGATTATAAAAAAATAAAGCAGTATAAATTTAAATATCTGCTTAATAATTGGTATTGGCCCTACCAGCTTTTAGAATCGAT
>NW_017535130.1:289610-297295 GCF_001853355.1 Bactrocera latifrons
CTTAACTAAAATATCCATTAAAAGTAACAGTTTTTAATCCGTGTACATTAAATTGCCCGACACAAAGTCAGGCCATCGATTATGTTCTAAGTACACAAGAGTATTGAAAAAAAACCGGGTATAACTGCAAAATTTCTCTTTATATAAAAACGACGAGCAATTTCACCGAAATTAGTTGCAAACAAAACAGTGCAAAGCAAACATTAAAAAATGAAAAAATCTAGCGGTAAACTGGTGCTGATATTTGTGGCGCTGCTGGCAGTTAGTCAAGCCACACCACTAAGCGAGGATAATGAATTCTCTTTCGGCTGGCCGGGCAGTCTGAGCGACAACACCGATTACTATGTCAGCAGCAAGGAGGTGAGTATGACATGTGGSTGAGGTGAATAAATCACATAACGGTACAAAATGTACGCATTACMTAGGTTTCCTGGTTTGAAGCCAACTATTACTGCTACTCACAGGGCTGGGAACTGGTGGCGCCTGAAAATTTCAACTTATTAACACTCTTCAAGGGCTTTCGTGAATTGTATGGTGGGTATAAGCCGTATAAAGATAAAAAACTATTTTGTAATTACTTTATCGTTATTTCCACACACCCACAGATGTGACAAACACCGCTTACTGGTCAGCGGGCAACCGACTTAATGCCAGCAATTGGGTGTGGGGWATTGGTGGCAAAACATTCACCACATCCAACTGGGATGCTAACGAACCCAATGGCGATGACAGCGACAAGTGCTTGTTGATTGGAAAAACTGTGCAATCTTTGTGGTCCGATGAGGATTGTACCGCYAAATATAAGTTCATCTGCCAGAAGAAAGTGGAGAAGGTGGCCGAAAYAACAAAGAAATGTAAACATAGCATTTTCTAAGCTATCTATGTGTTAATTTGTAGCTGCTTATTAAATATTAACGGTTAAATAAAATGGTGACGGTATATATCATATTAACACTAGGTCTTGATTTTTGAAGAAATAACTACGTGAGAATTGAAAGTGAGATTGTGAGTTAAAAAGATTATTATTTTTGTTATATAAGTGTTCGTCATATAAATTAGGGTGTTGGAAAAATCTTTCTCCAGTATACAAGTTGCTATTGAAAACCTGGACTTAAAGCTAGTGTCGGAACTATGTACATATGCCTCAATATAAAAAATATTGGGCATCTCATAAAATGGATCATATTTGCTACAAGGTAGCAAAAAAACAAAAAAAAAACTCAGAAAATAACAACAGATCTTTTTCTATGCTAATTAATTTTAAGTCATGCAATATTCCGGGTACTACAGCCAAAATATTAAGTATATAGTATCCTAAAAATCGTACGAATTAAAATGCTATGCAAAGTTGCCAATTTTCACTCAAAATAAATAACATTCGTATAATACAAAGAAAAAATTAGGGAAAATTCTTTCACAATGCAGGCTTAATCATGCAATAACCTTCGTACTACAGCCAAAATATTAAAATTGTGCTAAAAATCAAAGGAATAAAAATTCTATACGCTGTTGCCAATTTTCAATCAAAACAAATAAMATTAGTGTAAGGCGAAACAATTTTGGAAAATTTCTTCACATATCAAAACAGGCAATAATCATATTGTACTGTCGAAAAATACTTGCAGAAGATCATATTACCTGCCGACATATAGCTGTAGTTGGAAGTTAACACATGCATGCATATGTACGTACATGTGTACATACCTTTCTGATGTGTCAAATTGGCAATGTCATCAGGCTCTATATATACATATATACATATATATATATATATATACATTTGTGCGCGTGTATATATAACATATGACAACAACACAGTTATTGCCTTTTTAAACTAAAACAAAATCCAMACAATGCGCAAAGAAACGAGTCTTTCAAATCTCTCATTTGCAAAGGATATGTGAGCAAACTGGTAGTGAGGAGCCAAGTMTAAAGAAGAAGCTGCAGTTGATGTCAAATACGCTAGCAACTGTGCTGCAAACACGTAGCTACCTTTCGAAACACACCTGCCTCAGTGCAACCACACAACCAAAACAAAATCAGCTCTAGTCTGCCGCCAAGTCTACATTGCCTACCTGCCTCAACGTTTTCCTGTTTCGCTACCTTTATTACCACTATCAGTGAAGCATACTATAGATGTATATATTATTGTTTGGCCGTGTCAAAGGTTCAGCTGACTTTTTGTTGTCTTCTTTTTTTGGTATCATCATCACCGCCATTTACTTATTACGGTCTTAAACTATGCTTATACCTTCCATATCCTCCCTTGCCGTTGCAGTGCGTTTAATTTCATGTATGCCACGCATATACTATATGTAAGCGTGTGTGTTGGTTAGTGTGCACACTTATAATGCTAGACAGCTTTGCGCATGCGTGAAATGTTTTCTTTACTTTGCCATCAATTGCCCTCCTACTCGATTTTTCATTCACTTGCTGCCCTTACTATCTAACGTTTTTGAATTTTATACACGCCGCGTGAAAGAATCAACGAAATTGACGACTTTTTTCGGTTGGGCATAACAATCACCTCGTTCAGTATACAGTTGGTGTAATCTTTTTAAATTTTTTAAAATTTTTTCTGGTAATTTGTACTATCGTGTGTTCATTACATTTATTGCTGAGAACTCAACTCAATATCATCAATATCGTCTGCTTTGTATTTAGCTTGCTCGGTGAGAACAAAATCAGAGTGTGACCTGTGGGCATTTGTAGACATACATACATTCTTCTTTCATTCTTTTTTCTATCGACTATTTGTTTCTGCCTCCTCAAACACTCATTAATAAACCCTGCACTCAGTAAGAACTACTGACTGACCAACAAGTTTTTGAAGTTTTTTTTTTTTTTAATTTTTCTTAAATTTTTGGTCACAAAGTCCCTTTACTCTTGAGTGTGTCTTTAGAGAAAACCTTATTTACTAGCTGTGATAAGATTTTAAGTGGCAAGAAAAGTGAAAAGTGTTAAGCCATTATGCTTAGCGTGATTTATGTTAATTACTATGATGGTTTCAACCATATCTAAATTAAAAAATAAACCTAAGAATATTTTAATCCTAAATTTACGATGCTTATAAGAAATCAGTAGTAACTATGGCACGCTTAGAAAAGTTATACTATTAAATATCAACTCTTTTTGGCGTGAAGRCAAGCTTTTGATGAAAGCTCGAATGAAAGCTTTTTTATACAGTACGCGAGGAAAGTCTRTATTATTTTTGACATGTAAACAAATTCCTCGCAAGCTCGAAAATGAAAGCTCAGTTMTGTGAAATTTTTTATTATATTATACCTTGGAAGCTTATCAGTTGGACAATACATCATTAGTGGTTAATATATGTTTGCCTTCAGAAGTTTCATTAAATTCTGTGTGCGGAATCAGAAAGTTGGAAAAGAGCTTCGGTGATAATTGTTTCTGATTAGTAAAAATTATTCAAAGGGTCAAGAACGAGTTGGCGACGCACCTCGTCCATAACGGCCATCAACATCAATTGATGATCAACCCGTCAATAAAATTTGTATTTGGTAATCGACGATTAACAGTCAGTCATTAACAGTGTCTTACTGACATTGCTGAAATATCGGAAGGATCTGTAARCCATTTCGAAAGATAATTTGGACTTAAGAAAAGTTAAAGTCCAATTGGTTCCAAAATCACTCAGTTTGTATATTAGTATTTCACAAAATAAGACTCATATTAATATAATCTTTAATAGGTAATCAAGGGAGCTTTTTTAAAGCTTTTGAAATTATTTTTCAGCCAAGTGCACTTTTAAGAGCTTTTGTCAGTATAACACAAGGGGCAAGGTCCAGCAATAAAAATTTTTAAAATTGATCCCTAGAATTAGTAAAGCTTTGCATATAAAAAAAAGCTCGAGTAATAAGCTTTCACTGTCTGAACAATATACAGAAATTGAAAAAAATAAACAGTAAACGATAAAATCWCTAACTGATATTCCAGAAATATATCTATAAGGGCTATGGGTTCATTCAGAAAAGGGCTAAATAAAAACTGTTCCCCCAATTGAGCTTTTAGAGCTCTTGGAGCTTTCATCACTATAACACAAGGGGCAAGGTAAAGCAAATAACAATTTTTAGAATTAAATCCTAGAAAAATTTGAGTTTTGCAATTTATTAAAGCTCGGGAAATAAGCTTTCGGTAAAAATATGCTCTTATTGAAATTCAAGAATTAATAAATTTTATAAGAAATTAAACAATATTAAAGAATCGTACTGTTTTCATGCAAATTTTAAAAATTTTCTGACGAGTCAAAAGAAGACTCAAGCGTTAAGTGACTATGAAAGCTTTAAGTAAGTTGTTAGAACATCTCCAATGTCAAGAGTACCAATAAACCTTGGAAATATTATGAAAATAAATTATTGTCACGTTGACAGATGCAACTACAATTTTCATATAAAACTTTTAAGCTCTTTCATATAATTTCCCACAAGCACTGACATCCGTAGATAAAATATACATACGTAAGTATAACAAGAGAATGTGTGTTTAATTTTATGTATATTTAAATACAAATTTGAATACGCATTCTCTCTTTCTCTCTCTCTCTTGGCACGTAACAAAAGCACAGCATATTTTAGCCTAGCAGCAGGGCTTATTTTAATCCACTTAAAATTGTGCGTTTCATTTCTATGCGAGGTTTTTTTTTTTTTTTTTGTCACGATTTGTCAACGCATTTACTATTTTCCATAGTTTTCATTTTAACAATAATACTTCACCATAAAAGAGTGATAAAGTGCATAAATCGTGATTAAATTGGCATACAAATTGGTTTGTTGAAAGAAAAAGCCAATTTTTTCCATAATGGAAAACAAGAAAAGTGGGTCAGAATAATGGGTTTTTAATGGAATTGAGCATTGAGTGTTGGCATAAATTGTGGCGTGAAATGAAAAGACGCTTTCACTATGAAAAATCATAAAATTTTGAAAAAAAAAAATCTTTTAATGCGGACGATAAATAAGTTGTACCAACAGCGCCTATTATAACTTCATAAATAAGTATGTGACTAGATAAAGCTATCTCCATAACAAAATGACAGGTTACCATGGAATAATGGCGACAAAGCGTTTTCTCTGCTTTGTAGTTGTTTTTAGAAGAACTAGAACTAAGAAAGGGAACAATTTCTAACGTCATATGAGCTACTAAAGAATCTCTAACTCATCCGCATCGTCTTCGAACTTCACTAAATACTTATTTAAGATATTTTTCCAATGGATTGTGTATCTAATTATTTTTATTTTTTTATTTTTGAAAAATGTTCGGAAAATTATGTTATAAGAGGGTTAAATATATTTGCAAGGACTGTAAGTATAACCTCTCCAAGTTTCTTCAGCTCTGACGAGCCTCAATGTCAGGCCAGCATGCCTTGACTATGACTAAAATCGAGTTGCAGCTCACAATAATGGTCCTTAAAGAGCACAAACTAATAAATCAATTTGTGATGCACTACGAGCCACACCAACGCTTTCATTTCAAAATTTGGTTTATCAGATCGCCGAACCCAGCACCGGCTGTCACTTCTCCGCTYTTCGAGGAGGCATAGCCGGAAACTTTTCATCAACTGCAGTTTTAGTCTTCAAAGTTAAAGTGACTGGCTTCAGAGTGGTGATTTCCTACATCGATAATAGGGCAGGGATATTTACTATGAGTTCGCTGACTATGCGCTCAAGCCTAGTAACGGTTGTCAAGACTGCTTATATATAGCATAAAATTTTTTATGATTACACTGATTTGGATACCACTGCGGTATGCAGAGCAAACTTGGAAGGAGATAAGATAGAGTCTTCTCAACCCTATCCAACGAAAAGAGTTGAACATAATGGTCTAAGTGCGATACCTCCGCCATGCTGAGGAATCAGCCATCTAACCTAACTTAACCTAATAAATCACGCTGTATATGTTTTGTCCTCGTAAGTTTGTAATACGGCTTCTTAAAAATTCGAAAAAAGGAGTAGAACCCATTGCTACATACGAAGTGAAGCATTTCCGAAAAGTTTCGTTGCATTTTTTATTCTCCAACATTTTTGTGTTGCTTAAGTTTGGGCAAGGTTTCAAGCACTTAGACTTTCTCAAGTGAATTCAAGCTTATTAAGCTTAATATAATTTGCCATAAATCAATAGAACCGACGACGGTACTCGTTTTGAAACACAACTCAGAAGTTGTTTTCTAATACTGCCCTTTTCCATATATAGCAAGTATGGTTGGCCGTTAATAGCTACAAATAGATGGCTTAGAGGCAGGTCTGTTAATAACTTGGCACATTTTTTTTTATATCGAATGCTAAAGTTTTAAAAAARAAGCGATATACAATTACTAGCACTACTAGAACTCACGATTCTTATGGTACAAAATATAATATGAAAAAAAGGACATACATATTTACGAACTCAAGTTATATTATTTTTGAACAATTTCTCACACAAAAAGGAACGTGATCTGCTAGCAAAACCGAAAACAAATTAATTATCATATCAGCAGTCTCAAGAGATGACATTTTAATCCTCAATTGAGACTTTATRCCAGTACAAACAGACATACAAGCACGTTGAAGCTCTCCACACTCGGCAACTTTAACCCTTATCTATGGCGAACAAGCAATCGAAAACGCTTAAAAATAAAAGTCAAAATTTTGCACGATTAAGAGCTTGAAAAAGCAGTTATTAAAAAAGCACGAAAACTCAAGTGGCAGACAACAGACAAAGAGCGAAAGCATGACCTTTCTGTAAAGTAAACATAGAAGTGGTATGCCATGAGAGCAGGCCCGGAGTTGGCGTGTATTCTCGAAGCTCAGTACTGTAGACGATGATTACCAACTCAACCCTAAATGTAGRCAATGTACACGTTCTTTAAACGTGAAAAAAAACATATTAAAACGGTGCCTACATTTAGCCAAATAACAAAAATAAATTAGTATAATAGGAAGATCATAAATACTTTTATTCCCAAAAAGCACTTTTCTCTATACATGGCAAACTGTTAACTGCAAGTCACTGCGTTATTTCTGTCACTAATTTTCAACTTTTCATTTTTTTCCGCATGCCACATTATTGGCACACGCTGAATTTGTCATGCAACACCCACTTTGTTGCACAATTAGCATATGTTGTGTAGGAGATGATGCGAATAAAACAACRCTTTCATTGTAAAACTGTCAACTGTTGATGTTGCTGTAGCYAGCCAGGCATTATTGCAACGTTTTTGCGGTGTGTCACGTGTTGAATGAACGTTGTGTACGCAAATGATTCGCACAAGCTGGCTTTCAAAGTGAGCTTACTCATCTGSGATGCGTGCATGAACACATATTTAATTACATATTTGTCGTTGCACTTTTATTACACACTGTGTAGGTGCATGCAACACGCCTATTTGTTGGATGCGTGGCTAATTTTTAACGCATGCAGTTTCTCTTYTGATTTTGGTTTTTGCTTTCGTGCAAACTTGGTAAATAACAGGGTGTAGRAGTACAGAGTGGAACTTCAAATGAAAGGTAGACTCTGCTGCACCTAAAATATTACAGAAAAGACGGAATTTCTATTCGTGAGGATTCAAATATGATTTGACTATGGAACAGGTTAGTGAATGAAGCCAAAATTTTAGAATTTTCAAAGGGAGTTCTGTTTACCATGCGATTAAGTTTGACCCTGACATAAAAAGCAATAAATATTATTCAAAA
>NW_017535130.1:297378-304311 GCF_001853355.1 Bactrocera latifrons
CTTTTTGAGTCATATCATTTTGTCGCAACATGATTTCATCTTTTCACTCCGAAGCCCAATCGACAGTCATCTGAGTTGACTGCACACCGGTAACCCGCTCCAAAGCTTGGAAGAACGCTAGGTTATGATGACCCATTAACAGAAGAAGTTGTTCCCTTTATTCTTAAAAATTCTGCTGTACAACTTAAAGACCATCGCATCAACCAATAGAGCATCAAAGCAAAGCGAGGGTGAGTACTTTTGTTAGCAATTTAAAGGTTATGTTGAAAATTTGTTAAAAAATTAACACACTCAAAACTGGCTGTCGATTGGCTTAATTTCTTTTTAATTCTATATTAATCACCATCGCCGATCGAAACAACAACAACAATTAATGAAACCCACATGCAACAAAAACTATGTACACACATACAGAAGTAAAATAACAATGAAGAAATTAACGAAAATGAATTTCGACGGAAATTTTACGGAGGCGTTAATAATAACAGCGGGCGGTCCAATGAAATCACACACACACGCACACACAAGCGCATGTGTGAAATCAGCGAGTGTTGAAATATATTTGGCTGATGAACGTATGGTCGAACGCTGCGACGRTTGCTTGGTCGCGCATGCGCTTATCGGCGTCGAACAATCAAGGCRATTCAGAAGCGTCGCGCGAAAGCAACAGCAATGAAATATAGACACAAAACCACATTAAAACAAGCAACTACAACAACTAACAAATTAAAGTGCGTCAGACAAAAGTCGGAGACCGATCTTAAGTATATAGTATTCGGCGAGGCGTTAATGGTGCAACGCATTGTTGCACAGTGGACTTAATGGTGGTACGGTAGAGCAAATTTTCAAAAAGCATGTAATTTTTGAATATGCAGGCAAAATTTATAGAAAAAAGTTGGAAACTATTTGACGAAGATTTAAACCGATTTAGTCCAAAAGTTATGCAAATTACCGTTTAAAGTTGAAATATAAAAAAAGATCAATATATACGGTATGCGAGTTCTAGGGAAATGTGGACCGATCTCATCTATTTTTAGAGTAAATGCGGAATACTAGATTATAAAACTCTCATGATCGCCTTTATATACTGGATAAAATAAGTGGAGGGAATGTGATCCACCGTGAGCCAAGATGTGGTCTGACGGTACTGAATTGCAAAACACATCTCTCTTCGTCTCTAGGAGCACGAGTGTAAGGTTGAGTTAGAAAAGTCATGCATAGAACAGTTTTGATTTTTGAGATACCAGATAGAGTTCAGTTACGACATCCATGATGAGTAGTCAGCCTTGACTTTGTGTCAATGCAGGATAAGATGCTCCATTGTTTTCCTGGCGTCTTGTTCTCGACATTTTCTGCAGTCTTTTCGATCTATCAGCCATAATTTGCTAATTTTCCATTTATTTCCATGCTTATATCCAGATCGTCGTATAGACATTGTTTGGGTTTTCCTGTGTTCATCACGTTTTCGGATATCAGTAGTACCCCACTGTCGGCAATCTCACTAAACTCGATGCTTTTGTGGCCTGGCACTCAATAGAATTGAAGTCGCTTACTTTTGGCGACACTCCCCTTAGCAGTACTCTTCAAGCAGGTGTGGCTGGGGAACGGCGGTCGCTTCTTACGCTGTCATGATTTCAAGCTGATTACTGTCAGCTGCCTACCAAAGGCTTACATATTTTCCGCATCATACCCTTATTTTGGATTRCTTTATATGCATCTTCAAAAATAGGTGGATGGATAGCGCCACGGCCATTGCTAATCGGGTATCTGACGGTAGCTATAAACGCTAGGGGTATAGGGTCCCGAACGACAAAAGAACAAAGCGGACAGGATATCGGTCTAAACGTCGGTGGGAGACGAGAGGGTACCACTGGCGGGCACAGGAATCGTAAATGCTGTCTTGTGCAGGCGGCCAAGGGTCCGATCAAGGAGGGGTTGAAGTGTAAAGCAAGATACAAGGCGGCAGGATATGCAATCGTCACGAAGGCAAGTCCATTCTGAAGGAAGAGGGAAGAGGAAGTGAAGAAGTGAAGAACGACCAAGCACACTTCGCCACTCGGATCCTGCCGTTCTCGAAAAAAAGGAAGTGTAACGACGCAGTCGGGATGCTAGACGTCAAGCACCGCGGACGAAAAACCGACAACGTACAAGATAGCAGTAACCCCACAAAGTGAGACAAATGTCAGTGCGGTCGTGCGGCAGCTTAATAAATATTAAGCTTTATCAGAATATGCACAACCGTAATCCAATTCCTCTTTGCACAGAGAAAGTTATAGAAATAAAGGGAGTTCATATAACTCTTTACTACCGAAATTATATAAATCTTGCCAACCTAAATCCAATTCAACACACTGTCCATATAAGCAATTATATACATATAATATTATTTGAGCGCTACCAGTGGCACCTAAAATAAATTGAGGATGTTGTTTTGAAATTTTGCCGTTATTGTTGTTGTTGTTGTTATTGTTGCAACGACCGATTTTGATGAACGTTGACGGTGGCAGTACCATTAACGCTACACGCTCACTCGGTGTCAATGTCAACAGCAACGGTTTCACTATCACAGCCAGGCGGGGCGATAATATCGGAGAGCCCGTGGCGGTGGCGAACTCGAACGCGAACTTGATGTTGCTGTCGCTGTCGATCGCCATCAACCATCCATCCAGCCGACACTTCACGCCTTTGATTGCTTTAATTACAAGTTAGTGCGGTGCTGTTGTTATTGTTGTCGTTGTTCTACATATGTTTTTACTGGTATTGCGCRTTGCAAGCGGCGAAGAAACAAATTGTGCGCCACTAAGCTATCGTTAATTTTCCRTTGAATGCGCGACGAAGCTGAAAATTCGCAAGAATTGTGGAATGACCCGGCGGCCAGTGTGGGCAACAATTACCAAAGTAATATGTGTGTATATGTGTGCATGTGTATGTGACATGCATATGTRCTACATGCGAATGTGCGTGTGGCCGTAATGACAAGTCGACTAATTGAAATCGAACCCAAATAAACAAACTGAAAACACGTGCTGACATTGACATTGCAACGTGCTCTTGAGTGACTCGTACAACTTGTGGCATGCCGCATAGCTTATGACAAGTCATCGGAAAAAATTTATAAAAAAAATTCCGTTTTGTTGTTGTTCGAATTGTAAAAAGCGCGGCTTTTTGGCCAAATTGCTGAGCCATGGTTTCTAAGGTGTCTATTTAGAGGCATATAATACATACATACAAACACTAATGYGGATAATTATTTATGTAAGTACGCAACACGCAAGCAAACACCCTTTTTGGGCTCAGCAAATGTCTACTTTTTATTATTTTTTTCTACTAGAAACAGCAACCCATGCAACTAAGCACTGCTACATATACTTACATACACACACGTACACATGCATATAGACATATTATATGTATATATGTATATTTGTCATACGCATGTGTCATCTCTTGCCCAACCCATTGTGAGTGGGTCGCAAGCTGTCGAAGTTGCCAGTCAGTCCTGCCACGCAGCCACACAGGCACCAGCCACATTTCCATCGCCTTTGCGCCTCTGCTCTTGAMTTACCACTGTTGATATGACACCTAAGTTAAACGCTTTGCTGTCAGACAGGTACAAATATTGGGTGTGCCCCGTAACTGCATATTATTGTTGGGTGTACATCTGCTGCTCGATTCATGCAACATGTAACAATGTCTTGTTGCTGTTGTTTTTATAGTGTATGATGTGGCCTGCTGTCATTGTAATTGATTTTTTATTGTTTATTGCTCGTAATGTTACAATTTCACTTAAGTACATCAAGTCAGATGTGAGGTTATGAACACACATACATATAAACATGTGGAATACACCACTGTTTTATGCTAACTGATTTTTATAACCGATCCCATTGTGTTCCGCACTGTCCATTATGCTCTGAATCAGTTAATGGTTTTATAGCATTGTTTTTTACACACTTTTGAAGTTGTTGGTTGAGCTTTTCCTCCTTTTTCGATCACAACTTTCGATAAAATAGCGGCTGAGTTGTCAATTTATCCATCTCTGACTAAAAAATCAGAAAACAAAACATTTTTTAACTCTAATTATCGACTCGTCGGAGGCCCATAGCAGTATATAGAGATTCTTGGAGCGGTCACTTCATATTAACAGTTTCGAAGCTKCACTGAATTCGTAGACTTCTTGCCRTATCTACTGGACTTAAACCTCTTTTACAGTCTCTCATCAGCGAAAAAAATACAACAGAGTAGTTGTTAACAGGAGAGAACTCCGCTTTATATACATGATCTACCGAAAATACAGACAGGAATTAAAAATGAATAAAACCTTCAAATTCGATCAAAATGGCTGCTGTTGCGTTCAAACAATGTCGTCCAAAAGCTACCCACTAATCACGAAACTTTCCACGCAGTGTGTCCATGTTTAAACGTGAAACGTAAGTTGGCAGTGGTACGAACTGTACTGAAAGCAGGGATCGCCAGCGTCGGTCAACATCGTACTATAACGCCAGCTATGAATGGTAACTGCACTTTTTGTCTCACCTTGTAATAAATAAGCCCCGATGATGTCGCCATACCGAAATCCACAAAACGGTATATTTTTTGGAATGCAATTGCATTTTCTAAACCACACGAGGAACTTTCTCAACCAAATAGCCACAATTTTGTCCACTGACGAAGCCATTAACCCAGAAATGGGCCTCATTTGGAGAGATGATTTCAATGGCTGCGAATTTGTGAATTTTTCGAAAAAAGTGTATTTGCGTGTTAGTCTTGGACTATTGCCAACCGTTATATCAAGAAGAAACATGACATGATAAAATGACAAAGCTTACTAAAAACTCTTTGAATAAACATGATCGAACCAATATCCAACAAATACCAATATCATGTGGTATTCGCTTTATATCTGGTCAAGAAATGCCTAACAGAAATATCATGAAATGAAATGAAATTAATCACGTTCGGAGAAATATTTGCTTTCAAATTGTTTCTTCTGTGTAAATTAAATTTTACCACAGAAAATCTTACAAGGCATATATCATTTTACCGTCCACCAAATTTTATGGAATACGATTTCAAAGGCCTTGTTATCAAACCAAATATGATAAAATGAGATTCACTCTCCCAGGAATATACGGATTCATCAAAAATGCCGTCAACACCAGTGACACATCGAATCAATGATGACAGTAAAAAACTTTGTTAAGACTCTCTCGTCTCACAACTATCTCTTCGTTAATTTAAACAGTTGAGTGTGTAATATCTGACTTGTGTTCATTGTTCAGACTCATGAACGAAGAAAAAAACGAAATTACCAACAACAATATATCGAGCATAATTCAGTGTCTTCGACGTTCATATTTAACATACAGCGATAAAATGTGACCTGTAGATTTTGAACTGGGCGTGAAGAAATTTAATATCAATTAGGGCTAATTATAGCAATGGTTGGTGTATAGTACTTAGATGCAGACTACATATAAGCTTGTAATTATTGCTGCTGAAAATTTCCTAATATGCATACATACTACATACTCGTATGTGTAAATGACTGTTGTACAGTCTCAGTGGAGTGAAATACCATAAAACTTCAATGAGAAAATAAAACCCTCTAACACTTCGCTTCTGACCAGTCTCTACAGATTAACTTTATTTTATCGAAATTAAAGAAAGGTGTGCTAGGTTGGCTGTATTCTATGTTTCGAGATCTGGTAGCCGAATCCAACAAAATTTGTTCGATTACGAAGCACTTCCAATCAAATGGTTGTCTATTATCTTTAGAACAATTGGATATATCGCAACCATACAGAACTAGCACAATGAGAGAAATTCAGAGTGATACACAACTATCAGTTTGCCAATTATCTTTCAAGACATCAAGGAAACCAACCGTCGGCCCACGGTTCACGGTCACACTTTTGAACCAGTAGATTTTTTGAGTATTCAAAGCATCAATTTGATGAGTCATCCACCGTATAGCATTGACGTGGCACCGAATGACTTTTTTGTATTCACGTTCGTAAAAAAAAAAAAAACTAAGAAGTCAACGTTTTTCSACAATTGAAGAGGTGTGTTTCGTAAATTGATTCAAACACCTTGCATTGTTGTATCATAAATAAACAGTTATATTTACTGTATTCGAGCTGCTTGCTTGAATCGCCACTCAATAAGTGTTTGCGACTAGAATTCGTTTTTAATTTTTAATAATTGTCTGGAGAGAGTTAGTTACTAGTAATGSAATATATTTGCTCTGTTCCTAATCTGAAACTGTCAGGTTTTATGCCCAGAACCRCTTAAGAAATGCTAACTTACTCAAAAAACTGAGGAATTACTGGGCAAAACTAGGAGAGAAAAGATGTTATATGAGAGTAAAAATTATAACAAAATTAAAAAGTAAGAGGAAAGAGTTTAGAAAAGGTTACGAAAAGGAAGAGAACAGAAAATGAGATTATAAATATGTTAAAAATATAAATAGCGAAATATTTARTGGCAAAAGGAGAAGCGAATAAAGAAAAGAAAGATAAAAATATATATAAGTATTTAGAATTGGAAAAAAAAATTTACATTTATGTCTTTCATTTGAGGAAATATCTTTACCGAATTTGACATGGGCTATTGTCGAAGGCAAGGGCTCAATCTCCGAAAAAATTGTGCAGATCAAGTTAATATAGCATATAGTATTTATAACTGCCATTCAAATCGACCGATCAAAGTTCTTGYAAAGAATCGTTTGTATTTGTTAAGAGTATTATATTTTCAATGCTACCGAAGTTAACGCCTTTTCTTSTTTTAATTARGGTTYGAACTGTCATMATTTTCGAAATATTCTACATACAGAATTATAAATTTCCTTTTAACTAAAAACATACTAGGATATACGAATGTTGTATATTAATTATAATAATACAGCTCTTCTGTATTTTTTTTTTTTTTTTT
>NW_017535130.1:306162-316985 GCF_001853355.1 Bactrocera latifrons
GAACTTTTGAAAATATATTTTCTAATATTTTAAAAACTTTCAAAAATATTTTTAAATTTTTCCGAAAATATTTTTTTATAGTTTTACATTCTTCGAAAATAAATTTTCAACATTTCTGTTTTTTTAAATCTTCGAAACATATTTCCTATATTGTTTAAACACCCAATAATATTTTCATTCTAATTACAAAATCCTGCTGTCATAATTTATATTTTTTACAAAATTTTCTAAGAAACTCTGATACATATCTTACGCTCTGACGCAGGTTTTCTCACCAAYTTATTTTTTCGGAAATTTAGTTTTTCGAAAATATATTTTCTACAAATTTTTAATCACAAAATATTAAGTTATTTCGAGATTCRTATGAAAATTTATTTATTTTTTTCGAAAATAAATTTTTGAATTTTTTCGAAAATATATTTTTTAAACTTTTTTAGTTTTATTTTTAATATTTCGAAAACATATCTCCCAAAATGTATGTCAAAATTGTTGAATTTTTCGAAAGTATTTATTTCTAGAATTTTTTTGTATCTTTTTTTTTCATTCTAATCAAAAAAACCCCCACTCAAAATTTGTATTTAAAAAAAATTCGACCGGTGGCTGACACTCCCAGCTGTCGTTCGCGCCCTGTCAGTGTCCTGTCATTGTCACCATCACAGGCTGACTGGTGTAACGAAYCCACGCATATGCTCTACTTTTCCCACACAATCTGTCAATATATAATACGTATACATATTTACGTACGAAAACGTGTGTGAGCCTTGTGTGTCCTTTGCGGTAACTCATTTTATTTTGCCGCCGAAATCCTTGACAAATCGCTGTTTGGTTACGCTCCATTGATATTGAGTACAAGACCGAATTATGAAACCATAAAATGCATTTACCCATTTAATTTAGAAGTGTGTGGTATTTATTTTTAAATAATATGTGTACATATGTATTGTTGAGGATTTATTAGACGTTTGAGGTAAGGTTGCCAGTTGAATTAAACATTTTTTTTAACACTACATACTTGAATGTTTTCCAGAAGTCTGGAAGAGTCGTCAAAAGTGGAAGTGATATATCCTAAACCTGAATTTAACGGAGTAGGTTGGAAAATACGTAGTCCTGATGCATCCCGACCCTGTTTTTAAAATATTAAGAACGAAATCTAAGACTAGGTAGATCTAGAGAAGGAGAATTGAGTACTCTTATAAAATGTAAATACAGGGATAGAGAATGGGAGTTAAAAACTCTGAAGAGATTACAATATCAATAATGCCAATAAGACGCAGAAGATTTTTCCGAATGACTTCATTGCATCCGATATGCGATCTCATACGCGCGAAAAGTTACTACAATCCATGACTTATTAGGGGAACTGAAAATAAGCCTTGGTTAAGGATAAAATATTTGATTAACTCAATATTATATGAATTTTTCTCAAATCTGGCAACCCTGCACGCACACAAAAACCGGAAAAAAWTTCGAAAATAATTTATAAAAACTCTCGAATTTCAAACGGCTGAAAAAACCAAGCATGGCTCCTCAAACCAAAGCTATTTTTATACACAGCGACTTAAAGCGTGACAAGAACACAATGCCAGTCAACATACAAAGCGCATGCGCAACATAAATGAGTCCTTCTGGGCATACATAAACGTTCTTTGCATACCTAACTTGTTATTGCTTCTAAACGCATGCTTCTTGCCTTTTTCTACAAATTCAAATTTCCTCCGCAAATTATGTGGCATAAATTCACAAATTATCGGTTTATTGAGCATTTTAATTTCGCTAATCGGCTTCCAGCCGAACATACACACGCACACACCAGCAAAGTGCTAACAATTAGAGCGGTTATCGGGCGATCGCTTTGAAGACGCTCTACTTTACCTGTGCGCCATCCGYAAGAGTCGATCCTGCTTGCGTTGTTGTTGCTGTTGTTGCAATTGGCGACTGCGGCATTTAGCACGTCGTGTTCACAACTAATTTTGCAGTCATTTYGGCGAGTAGTGCCGAGTGTTTCTGTTGTCAGCGCTTGCAAGTCAACTGGCGGCGGCATATTTTACTTCCTTTTGCTTTTGGCTGATCTTTTTCACGGTCTGTGGCGTTCTGGCGCTTGACTCGGTTCGCTTGTTATGTGAACTAGTTGCTGGGTGTTGTTGGTTTTTTAACCATGTCTTTACGATCACCATTCTTCTTACTTTGTTTGTGGACTCGATATGCTTGCTGATATCTTACCTCTACTGAGGATCGTTCCTTAACTTGCCACAGCGGCGTCCTACCCGTGCATCCTTTTACTTAACGAATACACTTATATATTATTCTATTTTGGCTTGGACCCTTTCCGTTTACCCAATTACCGTTTAATATGCATTTTGCTATATATTTCTTTAGGCCAATCTCATTTCTCAGCGCGCCGCAGGTCGACGAGAATAAGCTGGCTTGTCTTGCGACTAACCTTATCCCGTTGTTTACGTGCCTTGCTGCCTTTTTGACCTGCCTAGCCTACTTGGTTTTTCCCTTCTTCATTTTGTAGTGGCAGTTTAGTCAACGTTTTCGTAATTCATTTAAGTCAAATTATGCGGTTCCATTTAGCTTTGATCTCAACTTGACTCAAAAGCGCGTTTTTGCGGTCTAGACAAACAAGATAGTTATTGTTCTGCTTACTGACTCGCCAACATATTTTTATTGGCTTCAATTTGCATTTAGGTCATGCCGAATATCATCAGCGATGTACTTAACTGGTTATTAAGCGACGTTTCAATTAATTTTTGCAATAATCATAAATATTTTTTAACGCAAGGATATGTCGAAGATGAGTAAATCAGAACTACTGGTAAAGAAGACACATAAATATATTAGGGAAGAGAAAACGGTGAYAAGTAGTGCATTCATAGCTAAGGAAGAAAGAGTTCTGAAGCCTTRTAGCCCATATAAGTTACATTCAAGATCAGGTTGCTATGAAAACTCTCGCCTTCTTCAATGTTATGTTAAGAAGTCTTAACTAGAAATCATGGTGAACAATTCTTTGTGGAACCATCACTTATATAACTTGTGTCGGAACTATATTCTGAATTCAAWATCCGTCCAAGTACGTACATAGTTCTCACATCATTAGTTCTTACAACGAAAGCCTTTGGTATATTTATTTCCTTGAAACCTGAAAACCTTGAAAGTTTACTTTATCTTGATCTTAAATATACTTGAGAAAGTAAGCAATGACTTTTAGTTGTGTCTTGAATGAAAACGGACAACAGTTTGACTTTCGAATACAGAATATGGAGTTTTCTATGGTAACCGGAGACATCGAACCGAAATTATTTCAGATATAATCGAATCCAACCGGATACCAATATATCATCAAAATTCAACCGGGTTAAATTCCGTTTTATGAAAGAGATCTACGGATCAATCTTTAAAAGGCTGAAAAGCTTTAGACAGRAATCGAAAATTCCGTAAAATCTTTGAAACTGAAGATGTCATCGAAGTTCAGCCAAGTTCAATTCCAATTTGTTCAGGATGATCGGTAAATGCTAAAAAAATTTAGACAGAAATCCCGAATTCCGTCATAACTCTGAAAATATCAACTCCGAGACAATGGAGAAATACTTGGGTTGTTCTTTAGGCGACTTCAAAGCATAAGTAGATTTCATCAAGTTTTACTGGACACCCATGATATCGTCAAAGTTCAGCGGAGTTCGATTCTGCTTTCCAAAGGAGATTCATGGATCGATCTTTAAAAGGCTAAAAGATAAASTAAGAAAGTGATCTTGAACTCTATACCCACTTAAAATGAAGAGATGCTAGTGTTGATCTTTAAGAGACTCGAGCACGAAAGCGAAGAGTTCGAGTTGTGATAAAGTTCCATCAAATTCTACCGCCAATTATTTGCAGATAAATATTTCGKAAAGGAAACAAAATTTAACCAGACACCTTAGATATCGTCAAAGTCAGGAGGTAAACAATTCTAAATGGTGACAATATCGGTAAATTTTTAATAGACTTAGAAACGTAAMCCAATATCTGCAGTTTGATAAGGTTTTACCAAGTTTAACCCCTATTTATATTAAAGGTAATCCACCTGATTATGATAGACGTTCCTGTTTATTTTAAAAAAGTCAAACAAAAAACAGTTTAGATCTCKTCAAAATTAAGGCAAGTTTCTCTGCGGTTTACTTAAAAGATAAACGGGTCTAAAAAACTCAGGCAGAGATCCTCATTTCCATCCAAGTTCTGAAAATATCAATTCCGCTTAAAAAAATATATATTTCAGTTGAATTTTAAGAGAACACAAAACGTAAATGGATACGTCGGTTACGGAAATAATCAAAAAGAGATCTTGAATTCCCKCAATCCGAAAGTTCTTTTCCAAACTAAAAAAATAGTTATTTAGTTTAATCTCTAAGAGACTAAGGAACGTAAGCGGAAACCTTCAATTGYTGCAAAGTTACGCCAAAAAAACGTACTTTTCTGAACTATAAGAGAGCTCTTTGGTTTGATCTCTAGACACAGGAAGCATAAAAGCCGACCTTAAGTTAATGCAAAGTTCCGTCATGCCCTTTCTTGATTTATTTGAGTTTTATTGGTCCCACATGTCTTGAAAAATAGCCYGGTTGATATTAAAAAAGTAGCGGAAAACGCTACTCTCTCTCTTGAGAGAGATCCGGTGAAGTTGAGGAATATGGAACGATAGCACTGTGTGTTCCTCTAGCTTTCTCGTAGTTAATACTGCAGAGATAGAATTATGGATTTTTAAAAGTAATTTGTCTGAACTCTCTCTTTCTCCCTTTTATACATTACTGTGGGTTCTTACGTAGAGATTTCTAATTTAATTTTATATGATTGTCTATTGTAATCATTAGCAAAAAAATGTACATACTCGTATATCCCCATGAGTGCAAGCATACGGAAATGCAGAACTCCTCCAGAAATAGTGTTGCCAGTCCACAAAAAATCCTCCGAGCTGCGAGTATGACGCACAGGCAACAAAAGTCAATAAAATATTAATGCAAAAGCAATATGCTTGTAAAACTTATTAATTAACAGCAACAAGCAGGCACCGGCGAARCCGCAACGAGATCCGCGCACACGGCAGCTGCCGCCTTGCCACATGGAATTCCATTAACACGCTCGCGTAAATCGATTAAATTGTGAAAATGGTCTCGTAAAATATTAAAATCATAACTGATGCTTTAGAGGTAGGCAAAAATACGAAAAAAAAGAAAGAAAAAGGCGCTTTCTTCARCAGAAATTTTTCATAGTTATTTGTACATAGTTTCAGGTTGAATGCGCATTGGCTACAGCRATCGACAACAACGGAACGCGGTTGGCCAAGTTCGCGGAGCCAAACGCGGGTGTTGTTGTATTTTTTTGTTGTTATTGTGGTGCTGCCAATTTTATTACCCACATAAAATGTAACAAAAGCAAAATGAAGTGCCAGCGAAACAACAACAAAGAAAAAATAAATAATATCGGCGCTCATATATAAACGCGTGTTGTGTGTGCGAGCGCTTTTAAGTGTTTAAACGAAACAAACCAATTGTAAACGTAAGAAMTTATCGAATAATAAATATGACTTGAAGTACAAGTGAAAAAGTTCATCGTTAAAATCGCTGGCGCGGTGAATGGCGGTCGGTCGGCCGGGTCAGGCCAGGCGAAAAGTATAAGAAGCAGAGACGGAG
The DNA here is from genome assembly GCF_001853355.1 of Bactrocera latifrons. NCBI lineage: Eukaryota > Metazoa > Arthropoda > Insecta > Diptera > Tephritidae > Bactrocera > Bactrocera latifrons. The sequence continues at coordinate 311,826 of NW_017535130.1, forward strand.
GAAGAAGCAGAAATGTAATAAGGGGGCAGCAGAAGAAGAAGCAGCAGCAGACGCTTGGGAAGCAGCAGCAAAAGAAGAAAAAGCAGGAGCATAAGAAGAAGCAGCATCAGATGCTTGGGAAGCAACAGCGACTAACCGCCAGCAGGCTAAGATCATTCTTTTGTTGCTGCCTCGCCTCCTCCGCCTGCTCCTTCTTTCTGATATGCACTCAAGCGCAACGGCAACAAATGAAGTGTGGCAYACTACTGAAGCAAAGGAAATAAAGAAATAGCTGTATATGTTTGTGTGTGTGTGCATGTGAGAAATGTATGGCAAATAAATTTCTGCGTTCTGTATTCAAATAAAAGTTCATAAATCGGCATTAAATACGACGGCCAAGAAACCCTTTATTGGTCCAAGAAGAAGAAGAAGCAGCAACAGCGGCAGCAGAAGTGGCGTTCCATTGTGTCGATGAGCCAACAAAGCTGTGAATAAGCCATATGCATATGCAAGTGTATTTGTAACTTTATAAACATTTGCGTGAAATATCTGTTGTTGCATTCCGTTGCACCTTGCGGYCCTAGGTCTTGCCCCCAAGTGGCTTGCAGGCAGGTAGACTGACGCAGTTTAAAAGCTCTATGCATTTTACAGAATTGTGTGTACATGTGTATGTGTGTGTTGGCTCATAATTCAAACTTTTATGTTCGCACGTATTCGGAAATTTTTATTACTCATAATGAGTGATTTCATGGAAGCCCTTTGTAATTGGTAAGGCAAATTTATTGCCTATTGATATGAGTGTCCCTAAGTGTTGTTTGTTGTTGTTTATTTGTTGTTGCAACATCCATATGATGATAAATTGTATGTTGTTGCTTGTTGTCGGCGTTTAACTATAAATGCTCTTAGARCTGCATTCAAACAGATTTCAGTTACTCTTAGTACCATTGCGAACAAGATCGAAAGCGGATCGAAACTCAGAGCATAGATTGATCATATCTGTTTTCGATGAAGTTGGAAGGTTTAGTCAATGACCCTATTCAACTCAGTGGATGTAGGCTGTCGAGAGAGTAAGCATCTTAAATGACAAGTAGTATGGACTGAAGCTGGAAAGCTCAWTGTACCCATATATATGTAGACTACCAGCATATAGTTGTCATAGMAACTGACCAAAATGAAATTCGTGTATAGAAACATTACCGAAAAAGGTAGTTACCGACGAAAACATCACAAAAAACAAAGGTCACAAAGGTCACAAAATCATTTTGAAAGGTCATAAAGTAAAGTTTTTCGAGGTAGCAGTAATTCTAAGGATATAAACTGAACGTGTACATTATATCTTTCACGAATATTTTTGTAAGTGTAATGCTCTTTGCAATGTGTGTGCCGCGCAAGCTCGCTTTTGACCAGAAAATACGATGCGGTTAAATTTTTAGAGATCTTCAACAGTAATAAACCTGAGTTTTTCCATCAATATGTGACAATGAATGAGACATGGYTCCATTATTTCAGTACAATCGAAAGTCATCCTAGTGGACTGTACACGACAAATCTGCTCCAAAGAATGGGTAAACGCAACAGTCGGCTGGCAAGGTTAAGGCGTCTGTATTTGGAATGCGCATGGAACAGGTTTTATTGACTATCTTAAAAGAGCAAGGATCATCAACAACAATTATTATATAATCTTATTGGACCATTTGGAGGATGAAATCATCAAAAAGCGTCTGCATTTCAAGAAAAAGAAAGTTCTGTTTCACAAGTCAGTGGAAACGATGTCAAAAGTTCATGAATCTTGCTTCGAATTGCTTCCACATCCACCGTACTCTACAGATCCGGCTCCGAGCGAATATTTCTTGTTCTCAGATCTTAAAAGTATTATTGCTGCGAAGAAATCTTCGAGGTAGAGAGGTGATCGCCGAAACTGAGACCTATTAGRGTAGAGTAATCGTGTTATGCTTACTAGTCTAGCCTCAGGTAGGTTGAATTTTTTATTCTCTCTGCAMACAGTTAAATTTCAGCTTATTCTCAGTCTTTTTTTTAAAATTCATGACTTTAACCTTTATTGTCTTCGGGTATGACTTCAGAAAGAGTACTTAAAAATTATTTAGGCAAAAGGTAGCATTTTACTTTTATTCGCCGCTTCCCTTCTTATTTTTTAATTTGGTCCAAATTTTATATGTGAAAGCATTAAAATGCTATCTAGTCGAATTCAACACGAGGGATTGTCAAAATACTTGAAATAGTCACATTAATTTGATATCTATTTGACTAAACCAATCTGTTCCAGGTATGCATGTCAGYTGYTTGTTCGATTTGASACTTTCMATTGTCTGCATCAACTTTCAAAGTGGTAGAAAAACGAAATCACATAGTAATTTCTAGCAGAGATTAGGAGTATTGCAGGATGAAACCGAACTTTTGATCACTTCAGAGGTCTCTTTGTAAGTTTTTCGAAAATAACGGTCTATGACAGTAAGCCAACATACGGAGCTGGAATATAAACTAAGACATATCAAGATCTAGTGCTCTAAAACTTGCAGCTTGTTTAAAATATTGAAGTCCCATACCATACTACTTCGACTAGCAACAAAAAAAAATTTGAATTTATAATTTTGAGTAAAAAAAGTAATTTTTATGCCATAGGTTTTCTTGTTTTTCTTCTTCTTTTTCCCTCATTATTATTGTTATTTTGGTTGTAAATTTCAATAAATCAATTCGTAAAGAGTTCTTCAAATGCACAMGCAATCAAATCGAAGCGGAGGAATCATTGCATACAATTATGATAACGTTAATGACCGACATAAATCTATTAATAATCCATTATCTATTGAGTTTGAAAGAAACATGATTCAAAGTGGTTGACACAAGTAAACAAAACGAACGTAGATGCCAGAATTAGAATGAAGAATGAAGAAATAAAATTAAAAAGCAACAAGAAAGAGAACACATGAGGGGAAGCGTTCAATCAGCGCCGATAATAAAAACATGCATCAAATATTTCTGACAATTTTTTGTTTGCGCTGCGAAGAGAAAGATACTTTTCTACATGTTTTCAAACATTCATTAGGGTGGGTCGGATTTTTTTGCTAATAATTTGAATATCCGAGAATTTTTTTTCCTTTACTTTCCTACATGCATATGCATATATGTATAAGTACATACATTAGGGTGGGTCGAAATTTTTTTGATAATAATTTTTCACAATTTTTTGTTTGCGCTGCGAACAGAAAGATACTTATTTTCATACATGCATTAGGGTGGGTCACAAAAAAATTTGCTTCAAATTTTCCGACAATTGTTTTGTTTGCTGTGAACAGAAATATACTGTTCTAATTGTATTTTTATATGCACATACATTAGCGTGGGTCAAAAAAAATTATTTTTAAAATTTATTTTTAAAATTATTTTTTGAAGAGCCTTCAACTTTCCACAAAATTAATAAAACGAATTTTTTTTTTTAGCTGGAAGCGAGATACANTTTTTTTTTTTAGCTGGAAGCGAGATACAAATTTTTCTAACTAATTCTAAGGCGGCTGACCTTCCCGATACAATCAAGACTCATACGTGGAGAGCTTTTCTTAGAGGTGTCTATCTCTATAATTTTTCATACTATGAATCGAGACAAAAACACTCAATTTTTTGGATCCACCTTAATATACATATGCATATACATATATGACCATAAACATTAGTACATGTGTAAGCAATGGCTTTTGAGTAATACACCGCTTAACCCTTCTCCTTCACAACCAAATTTATCAATAAACAATGAAACAACAGCAATAATAACAACAAGAACAAGAAAAATTACAACCAAAAAATATTCAAATGCCAAAGCAAGTGACAGAGTTATCGCGCTACACCAACGCCGCCAGGCAGACAGTCAACCAACGGGCCGAAGGCATGGAGCTTCGCTGACAGATATGAATGTGCGCCGATATGAGGAAGAAATTAGACGCACCACAACAACAGCAATGCGCAGCGCTAACAAAGCGCAGACAAAGTGGCGAATGCGTTAGTTGTCACCAGCGTCTAACACAACAGCAACAGAAACAACAACAATAGCGGCAAAAAGTGTGCAAACGCAACGGCGAGATTTTTAATCGAATTTGTATTGAGATTGCAAGGCCATAACCCAACCCCAGCCACAGTGCTGCAAGGCTTTTGCCAATCATTGATTTCTGAGCCAGCCAACGGCGGCAACGTACTTGCAACACCGTGGATGTCGCACGGCCGCCTGCTGGAGCGCTAAAGAATTTATGGCCCCCTATGGTTTTATCGACGCCTTTGCGACAAGGCGACCCCGGCCGGCCGGCCGGTGTGTTGCGACTGACTGCTGTGCTGCGTAAACTTACTTGTATGTTGTTATTTTTATTTGTATATTGTTGTTGTTTTTATTAGTATATTTTTGTAGTTGTTACGTTGTGCTTTAACTTTGTCGCCGTGCGCTTGCCAGAAACTGCATTCGCGGCGAAGGAGCAGAAGAAGACGCTCCAGCAGTCGCACTTGTTTTTATTTCTTCGGTGTAAATTCTTTTCGACAGATAACAATGACAACTCTCCAGCTGGTTGCCGCGTTGGCTCAGCATCTTTACGCGTTTTATCAACCATATTTTTAGGGATTTAAATTGTGAGCTCTTTTTTGTTTTTTGTAAATTTCGATTTTATTCAATTCATTTTTCATTCTCACTCTTGATAAGGGTTGGAATTTCATTGTTTTTGTTGTTGTTATTTTTTTTGTTTTTTTTTTTTTTTGTTGCAATTGCAGCAATATTCTGTTGTCTTGCTTGCATGTTTTTATGATTCTTAACCTTTGCTTGTGGCGTGTTGCACACCTTTTCACTCATCGCCGTCATTGATAATCACTTAGCTGATATCGGTGGCAAGTATGAGTGGCGGACCTAATACAATCTTTAAATATTTTTAGAATAAAACTTTAAGTGCGTACTCGCATTATTTTCAATCACCTTTAGGTGTCGATTATATCATAAGGCGCTTTGGGAGTCGAGTGTTCTGTTCTGCTGCGGCAGGTTAAGTATAGAGAAAATATAGCTTGTACAGTATATTGGTCCGAAGATTATTGTAAATAAACTTTTAGTTAATAAAAATAGGTATGAAAAAAAAATTTACATTAATAATTAATTAGTTTGAATTAGACATTTAATTTGATTAATTAAAATTAATT
>NW_017535130.1:317035-322471 GCF_001853355.1 Bactrocera latifrons
AATTTTAATTAATAGAATTAATTATAAATTAAGTAAATTATTATTTTTTCGCAAACTTACCATTTGTATGCCTGTAGATTTTTTTTGATTGCCAATATGAGGCCGGAATTTTCCAATTTGCGGTTTGGCTGAATCTCATTGCATTACAATAACACATGATTCCATAGCAATATTTCATTAAAATAAAAGCAGAAAAATACACACTATGCAATACTCTGATACACTACCGACAAGCAAAACGAACTCTTTAAAATAACATAGACTCCGTAATATGATATAATGTAAAAATTATTAAATTTTACGAACTGAAAACCGAAGCAGGAAACGGAAAAACCCGAACCACACATAACTTAATTTTTTATTTTTTTTGAATTTCGCGTTTTGTATTTTATAATTAATATATTAATATTTTTTCTTAATTTTTTAACGCACTCTCTTTTTGTTTTTACTACAAAGGTTTAGCTACCCAAATAATGTTTACAGGGTGAACATGTAACTGTTATCTTTAGTTAATAGTTGTTTCCACTGAAAATATGAAACAAAAAATAATAATTACAAATCTTAAATAAATCAACTGAATAGTTTTAAAAGTTTGTGTGGAAAAGTTCTTAAGTATTCACCCACAAATAAAAAGTTTTTCTTCACACAACAATTTGATTTTCATCGTTCAGTTAGTACTTCAGCTATATGATATAGTGGTCTGATCTAGAATTGTTTTTCAGTTATTGTAGTGTTGCCATATTACAAAAACCTTTCGAATTTCATGAAGATAACTCAAGAAAAAAGGTGGTACATATAAGATCATTGCGAATGTTGGAAAAGGCTTACGGTGATTCATTTGAATCAAAAATAAAAGCCTACGAGTGCTTCAAGGTCCTTAAAGACGGTCGAGAGATCGTTGAAGACATACCTCTTTCTGGACGAGCTTCAACTTCTGCAACTGATGAAAATATAAGATGTGTGAGAGATATGGTGCTTGAAAATTGTCAGGCAAGTGTTACAGGAATGGCAAGAGAGCTCCACATCTCTCCCGATCCGTTCGAATGATTTTGGTGAATATTTTCGGTATGAAATGCGCTCTTCCTCGACTTGTCTTAATAAAGCTAATAAGTTTTCAAAAAGAGTACTATTAGGACCGAATTTAAATCTAAAATAACAATGGATACCATCGATCAATCGCAGTATTCACCAGATTTGGCCTCGTCCGATTTTTTCTTGTTTCCCAAACTGAAATTGTCACTCCGAGGAACCCGTTTTCCGTCAATCGAAGAGATAAAGCAAAATTCGCCGAAAGAGTTGCAGACCACACAAAAAATTGCTTTTGAAAAGTGTTTCGAGGATATATAATATAGTGGTTTGATGCCGGCGGTTCCGAAAAAAGAGCAGCTTATGTATATGGAAGGAAAGGCAGTGTGTAAAATTTCAAGGCGAAAAAATTAAGGCACTAGTCCGCGAACATACAAACAGACAAGCGTGGATAAATAAACTCTACACTTCGCGCTGAACTGGAGTTACAAACTTTGTGGTAAACTTATTATACCCTGTTCAGGGTATAAAAATGCATCGTCCATTCAATTAAGAATAAAATTGACTCATCCTGTATTCTACGCACTGGTAAGTAATAACATCGACTTGTAAAGACTTTATAAATCTCAAAGAGATATTATGAAGGGACTAAACCTAAAAATGTACTCACATTGATTGATGGGTTTCGTAGAATATCGACCACGAACTGCTTTTAGTGATTTGGTAGGGCTCTAGTACTTCAGTAGTAGGAACCCTTTCCACATTATATTCAAAGAGCATGCGAAATTTCAGAACGGAGGGAAGTTGAAGCGTGGACTACTAGCTGGGACAAATAAATGAATATACGGCATGGCCGGTCCCAAACCCTGCGTACAAGCCTGAGGAATGTTTCGCCTTCGAGCGATTATTTTTTTTTCTACTTGGAGGATACGTGGCCTAGGACTGCACATCGTGAATCGTTTCTGGTCATTGCAAAATAAATGACACTCAGAGAACTTGTCTCATTTGCGTGAACTTCTACATGTGGCTCCATCCTCTTCGCTTCTTCGTACTCATACAACCGCGGCGTTGTTTCTGCTTTTAACATTCTGCATAAGGAAACGAATCAAATGGGTCTGGTAGTGAACGAGGGCAAGACGAAATATCTCCTGCCATCAAACAAATAGTCAGAATAACTCTTCCCAAAATATCAAGTCCAACAAAGACAATTCTCTACAAGTCACTCATTATCCACGTCCTGCTATATGTTGCAGAGGCATGGACAATGACAAAAGCGGATGAATCGGCATTACAAGTTTTCGAGAGAAAAGTTCTACGGAAGAATTTTGGTCATTGGCGCTTTGGAAATGGCGAATAGTGCGGTATGCGATGGTGACATAGCGAATTAAAAGACAAAGGTCAAGGTCACGTCGTCCGAATAAAAAAAACACTTCAATTCTGAGAGTATTCGACGCAGGACCCACCGAGGGGCGCAGAGGAAGACATCCATTCCGTTGGAAAGATAAGGTGGAGAAGATAGACTTGGAGTCTCCAAATGGGGCCAAACAGCCAAAAGTAAAAACGACTGGTGCGCTGCTGTTAACTCGGCTATCACCACGTAAGCGGTGTCTTTGAAGGAGTATAGTTTGTTCGTTTCGTGCTCCTCTGGAACAAAACTTGGCTAAATACTTCGTTTGATCTAACTCGGATTTTATCAAGCCAAGGAATATCAAGTCGACGGCATTCTAAGAAATTACTTGAGAAATTTTTCCTGCCGCTACAATAAAACCTTAAGCACCAATTGAGCTCAATTTACTTCCCAATATAAATGAGTAATCTTTCCACAGAGTTCCGTGGTTTCAATGCGTCGAAATCATTTGAAATTCTCAGAAAAACAACTAGGCCAATAAACTTGCGTATATTTTTGGCAATTTCCCTAAGCTTTTCGCTAACAAATGTTGTGGATTCGTCTAACAAATACTATTTGCTTAGTAAACTGCAAGGCAAGTCAAAAACAGACAATTATTTCTGCGCTAATTCCAAAGCAACTAAGTTGCAACATAAGTGCGAGCGCAGCTATAAGAATATGCGTGCAACAAAGCGTTACGAGTACTAATGTATAATATGTTGCACGTATGCATGTGTTTATGGTGGCATATAGGTGAAGCTGTTGCATTGCGGTGCAGTGTCGATAAGTGCCAAGGCGGACAAAAATAGTTGCCGCCTCGGAAAATGCGCGAGTAGAACAAAAGTGTGAGTATGTATGTATGCATGCAATGCATTTGTTGTTGGTGCACATCTGCAATTGTCAGCTTGTGGCACACACACACACACACACACAAACGTAAGCATCAATATGCCACACAGCCAAGTGGCGTGACACAAAGCGAGCTACTTTGGTGCCTTATGAAGAGGAAGAATGCCTTCACTCGACTATGCCACAAAGCGCTCGACAGCCAACAACAACAACAAAACGAGCGGCTTTATGTGGACACATTTCGAGGCATTAGCGGCGCATCCACGCATTTGCGGTTTATTGTAATTGTCAGCTTATTTCGGTATTTCACAATATCCACCAACTCGATTTGCTCACTTTTCGCCGCCACAAATGTGGCATTTGCATTTCATTTGAATTAGCCGAATAAGCAGCAAAGAAGAACAAATAATTTGCTGTTAACCGAAAAAATCGTGAATTAAAGGCAGAAAATTGTCGCTAAATTTGCGGCACGTCGACATTTTGGCGCATCTTCAATGCGTCGTGTGACTCACTCTCGGCAGCCGGCTGTTGGTTGTTGGCAGCGGTCAGATTGTGTGTGGCAGCTATCGCCTGAGGAGTGCGTACACGTCACAGATTAGACAAGAAGACAGCGTACATAGAGACAATGGCTTTTGTGAAGTTAGTTAAGACAAGCGATACTTCTAATAATCAGGGAGAAGCTTTTGGCCTAGAAGGTTTTGTGTGCGATGAAGAAATATATTTCTTGAGAATCCATTTTGTTGAATTTTTGTCTTTCCAAGTCTCTTGTGTCTTTTAGTTTCGAATTTAGTCCTGATTGGAGATTTTACTTAGCGGTTCTTTTCCGCTCTCATCGAATTTCGCTGACTCTTAGCATCTCTCTCTGGCGCTTAGTGGCCTTCACAGCTTCGAAGATTCACATTTGCTTCTAAAGATCTTCATTTTGATTGCACTGGCTCTAATTAATTTTTAATGGTTCTTACTTCTTATCCTTTAGCTCTCTAACTATCACCAGCTCTCCTCTGCACAGGTCGAGTAACTATGACTCTCTGGGTGCGTATCGAGTCTACGTAACCGGAACGAACCTAGATTTAATCAATATGGGCTTTTGCTCTTAAATATGCATCATTATAAGTCTCGAGTATCGATTTTGTTGAGCTCCTCTTCTTCATGTCTCTCGTCTCCTTTAATATCGAAATTCAGCTGATCGAAGCTTTTACTTAGAGATTTTCTCTGTTTTCACTGACTTTCGTTGGTTCTCAACAGCTCACCGTGGCTTTTACTTGATTCAGCGATTCTCGAGAGTTCATACCTGCTTTTAACTTTACTATCAGTGTCTCTAACGAATTATTTACTACTCTCATCTACTCTCACTGATTATTATTAGCTCTCTTGTGCACTAGTCGACTACTTACGACTTTCCTGGTCCATCTTGGCCTTTCTCTAAATTACTGTACCGATATTTTATGCCACTTTAGTAACGAGAACAAGTTTCTCTGTACATAAGAAGCGCTCTCCGATTTTTCTTAGCTCTCATCGATTTATTAACCCATCTCTCACTAGCTCTAAGTGATCCTTACTCGCCCTGATTGTTATTAATTGAATATTATGGAGCTCTCCAACTACCGCCGAAAATATGCTGGAGTGTGTTTCTTCACTTGGACTGGTTTTCAAACTTCCGAAATATTCCCGTATACCTTAATTTTACTCTGCTGTGTTTTCTCCAGACTTACTCAGAAATGTTTCAGGATTTTTTTTTCCCATAATCAATCTGAATTCTGTTAACTATAGTGTATTTTATAGAAAAAGACGGAATGTGATGAAACAAAGCGAAAATCAGCTGGAAACCGAGCCTTTGAGGTTAAGTACAATAAAAATATCTCACTAAGAAAGCTAAAAAATTTTTCTTATGCTAAGATTTTTACATTAAGAAATTTGATAAACAAAATGTCATAAATTGTTTATAAGAAAAAATAATTACTTAATCAAACTTACAAATATTTGTGGAAAAAAATTGCGCAAACAAAAGATTAAAATGTGAAAAGTTTCTTTAAATTTCAACAGCAGGATTTCTGAGATTTATTATCCATTAGGAAATTGCTAAGCAAATACTTGGAATCACTCTTGCAACATGATTCCATTTGATTCGTCTGGATTTAATTCAAATAAATTGCTTGAAGACGCAAATATATATA
>NW_017535130.1:322566-348885 GCF_001853355.1 Bactrocera latifrons
ATATATTAATATATTTTCACAGTTAGAACAAGCTTTATATGTGTATGTGGATATATTTCCAAATGCACTTAATGCATGTGACATTTTCACAGTTATCTCACTTACTTAAGTATTTCGAAATCTTTGTTGTGGAATTTTTAATTGCTCTAAACAAAATCACAAATCAAGTGGCGAGTCAACTGGTGATCCCAAAATAAATTCTCAGCCAGTGACGTTGAGTATTGTTCATAAATTAAATGAAACCAATTAAGTACAACGATAACAACAACAAGGATGACACAATTATAAGAAACTTGCACAACAATTACATACAACTTAATGACAGATTTAGTGAGAGAAAAGTAGGTGTGGGCAACTTCGAAAAAAAAGGTTCAAAGATCAAGAAGGCATGTATTTGAGTGAGTACTAAAATTTTATTCGAACGGTCTTTGATGCCCATGAAATAACGGTACAAATGTTTTCTTATTTACAAAATCTCGAATTTTTACTTTTTTAATAATATAACACTGAAGTATCAAGTTATGTTTAAATAGGATAGTCTATATAGAAATTCTTAGAGTCAATTTAACTTCATCTGAGCCTAAGTACCGCTCTCGGATAAACAAAAAAGTGTATCAAATAGAACTGAAATTGCAAAAGTTGTGCGCTGGGCTAACTTAAAGACTTAAGAAAAGGATTGAAAAATGTTCCGTGACTTCTAGGCGCGTCGTCTACAAATAGCGGACACCGTCTGCCGAAATTAATCCTATGGTCATTGGGATCTAACCCAAAAATAATTTACATCTGGAGTCGGAAAAAATTCTTCGAAGTGCCGTGGTCACTAAAAGCTCGAAGAGAGCTAATTGTTATGCCTATTGCAAGGGATCTACTCATGAAAAATGCTGCGAACTCTCAAGATCACTAAAGGCTAGAAAAAAGCCAATATATTGCTTTCTAAATAGGACCGACTTAGGAACTTGAGAAAAGGATTGAAAGATGTTCAGTGACTTCCAGACGCGTTGTCCAAAAATAGCGGTAACCGTCTGCTAGTACCAAACCTGAGATCATTGGGATCCAGCCCAAAAATAATTTACATCTGGAGTCAGTAAGAAATTTTTCGTGTTGGCAAGGTTACTAAAAGCTCGAAGAGAGCTACGCATTAAAAAAGACTTCGAACCTCTAGCCTAGCATTATGGCTCTTGTAAGGCATCGATACAGGAAAGGGTGCTGAACTGGTGAGGCCACTAAAAGCTCGAAGTGAGTTACGTATTATGGATATTGCAAGGTCCGGAAAAAGGAAAAGACTCCAAACTGCCAAATTCACTGAAGAAATCGACTGTGAAATAAGTCCTGAACTACTGCGCCCACTAAAAGTTCGGAGAGCCCACTAAAGAATCGAAGAGAGCTGATCATAATGTCTTTTGCAAGGGATCAACTGAACAGATTTGTAATGCACAATAAGCTTAAGGGACTTTAAAGGAACATTCAATTAGGTCTTCATCGACACTGGCTCGGAACCAGCGATCATCATAATAAATAAAGCGATTCATCATCCTAAAACAGGTCTGTACTCAAAAGATGGCATGGCTCTTTCCGCAAAGGTGTAATTCGGATGGTGATGAAATCCGTGGAAGAAGTCGCAACTATCTGCTTCACGGTGAACAGAAATCACGTGACTCATTAATCAATTGACATTATGTAGCTAATCACAGATAATATAAATCTATGAAATCTGTCTTCTAAGAAACAAGTTTTTGCGGAAGACAAGTTTATTCCGAAGTATTCAAGCCATTTTAGTACTTATGTGACTTTGTGAGACACGATGGCTCTGATACATTATATTTCCTAGGTACTAATATATGATCTATCAATTCAAGAAAAACTGAAAAAGACTCAATTCTTATAAGTTGACTGCCAAATGGAACTAGCCATTTTCGAGCCATTTTCGAGCCATGTTCGTATTGAACTGTTTTCTAAAAATTAAATATTTTCGACAGCTAGCAATCAACACAATCAATAAGCGGAGGGACTGATGCGAAAGGTTGTGTGCAAGCATGCCACAAATCCACAACACTTAGGGCACAAAAATATATTTATATTGTAAAGAAGTTGATTGTGAGCACCCGACAAAAAAGACTCCCCCGCCATCCTTAATCTTGAGCTTCGAACTATCTGTGAAAGGGCTCATTTTTACGACTTCTAGGATTATGCAACAAAATCCGACAGAAGACTCTCCCGCCAACCTTACTCCGTGAAAAGTCTCATAATGCCTCTTCTCACGCCTTCTAGAACTATACAATAAAATCAGATTGTACATTTCCAACGACTCGATATTCGAAATGCCGGGAAAATTCTTCGCAAACACCCACTGATTAATTTCAAGACTTTCAAGAATAGATGCCTAGATAGGACCACTTCTAAAACATAAGTCATTAAAGAAATTAAAAATTTCAATCAGCCGACTTCTTTTTATATGAATTCGGTTCTGGAAAGCTTCACAAAAATGCCTGAGTATCTAGTACTCCGTATATTCCATAAAAGGCACGTATGTTCATTTGGTGCCATCCGTTCTCAATCTCTCCTACTTTCTCTTCGTTCTATTTTTCTTCCATTCAGTTTTTGAAATCCTACTCGTTTTGATAATACCAAACATATAGTATACCTGTGTTCTTGTGGGATACCGTTTCGTTTTTATTGTTGTTTTCGTTTTTATTATTCTTTATTCATTTGCATTGTTTTGAAAATGCCGTTGTTTTCAACTGCTCAACGACTCTATCCTAGTGCCAGCTTTTTTACTCTCTTTACACACTTTGCTTGACTTCCTTTTCCGTTACGCTTTTCTATTATATTCTTCCGTGTGTCGATCTGTACGTATGTTCCGTATGCCTATTGACCTAATTTATGAACTTGTCCGTCGCCTTTCTGTGCGGTAACACAATACGCGTACGAGTATCAGTTAATTTCATTTTCAGGTCGCTTGACTCTCTTTATGGGCAGGCAGGCACAGGCCGGTAGTTAGTTATCGGATACTTTTCGAGTGATATTCATATCCATGCGATGATAATACCATATTTCTCATGCTCTAAATAAATAGTCGAAGATGTAACCTGTCTGTTGCGCAGTTAGTGAGAGATCGTAGATAAGAGATTTATGAGCGAAATTGTTGACACAAGGAAATGCAATATTTTTTCAAGACTTTTTCCTATTCTTTGGAGAGCGCTATAAAATTTCGTTGTACCAGACAATAAAAAATTTAATTTTATTACCAATTATTTAAAAATTAATTGTAGGTGTGTTCTTCGGTATAGACATCTACATTCAACTTTATTAGTTTAGTGTCCGTGTTTGAATGGTAAGTTCAAAGGAGATAACGATTTAATCGGATACATTTTCCTAAAATGTGGAGCAATGAAATTGAGAAGAAGCTAGAAAACGATTAACACAGAGCTGTTCAAAGTAAAGTTTAGGTAATACTTAAGCGAGTTTAGTGCAGTTTAGCACCATTACCGATATGGCTAGCTAAGTTCGGTTCACAACCACTAAAGGCTTAAGAGATTTTGTTTCATAACTTCTGTGCTTCATGTCACCTACGAAAAATAAGTCAATACGCAGATCCTAGTTGGCAAATTGACACCATAAACTTAGTTTGCAAAGTAGTAAATCAATTGTGACTTCAAGACAGCCCATTCGACTGGAATAAAATATTTGTTAGGCCTTAATAGAGCTTCTTTACACCAAAAGGTATTGTTTAAGATAAGTATAAAATGAGAAATGAGCCAATGGTGGTCTCTTTAACTGTGGATTGGTTGCTCGTCGATTACGTATTTATTTTCCAATCCCACAATCTGACTTAGTTGCAGATCCCAACGGTCTTAAAACAATAATTTATCAATAATATCTTCAATATTACCTGCGATCGAAAAAACAAAAAACGTGCCATAATAAAAACTATTACTTAAATACAGTAATTCAAATGTGATCCACTTAAATCAGTAGATCGGACGAGAAAATAAGAAGAGGGTTGGTAAAAAGTCCGAAATAACTTCTGTCTATTGTTAATACAACTTTATGGGAGGAGGCATTGGGAACGCAGATCATGCATTTTAAGATTTCGTGCCTCATTTGAGATAAATAGCTGGATTGCCTTGAGAAACTTTTTACCGGATTACCTAGGATAATTCTGGTATCAGGTGTCCTTAGAATACTGAATCAGACTACAAGAATGTTACGGAGTATCTCTACAAGAGAATGTTTCTAAAAACTCGACAGAGCTCCAACAAACCACTATTATTTCTAATTAAAGCCTTGTTTGCCTTGAAGCAAAGTCAGAGAATAGTCTTCGATAATAAAGCTCTGAACTACGCGGTGGCTCCGAGTTGTACCACTTCTTAGTGGATTCATCGTCCACATGTAGAAAATGTAGTGAAGTAGGTATGAGAGAGTAGCTGGAACACCTCTTCTGCTTATGTCCGACCTTATCAAGAACTTGGCTTAGATATCTAAGAGCTTTGCAGTGTACTATATAATAATAGGTTGTCATAGTTTTGCGGTATTTTCGCTAGTTGGCGCTGAGAGCGCGCAGTTCTAGTTTTATTCGTCGCATCGGGTCGCGCTATGCCTTTTTGGAAAGCACATTCCACGCGCTAACACATGTTTGATTTATTGTCCTTTCTTTTAAGTTGTTCGTGAGTTATAGCGTCGCAAACATGGAGCAAAATAAAGAGAAAATACGGCATATTTTACAGTACTACCACGATAAAGGCAAAAATGCATCTCAAGCCGTCAATAAAATTTTTGCAGTTTATGGATCCGATACAGTTTCCATTTCTACGGCACAATGATGGTTTCAACGTTTTCGTTCTGGTGTAGAGGTGGTCGAAGATGCGCCACGCTCCGGAAGACCTGTCGTCGAAAATTGTGATAAAATCGCTGAATTGGTCGAAAGAAACCGGCATAGTAGCAGCCGTAGCATCGGTCAAGAGCTGGGCACGAGTCATCAAAAAAAGTTTTATGAACAATTGAAAATTGAAAAAAAAAAAAAAATCGATAAAAATACCGCAAGACTTTTTTGACAAGCTATTATGATACTAAGATGTTACTAAATTACCAATATAACTTAACGATTGTTTCGCCATATTTCTGAAGTATAAATATTTTCCTATTTTTTAGCTTAATATGAGGACCTATTGATGACAGTAAGCACCTCACGGCCACTGGAAAACTGAATTCTTTTAAATAATTGAACTTTAGCCGATCGGAAGCCAATACTGAGGTTATGGAAGTTACTAAATCCAACTGACTACATTGTGTTCGTTAAGTAAAGCGGATGCCGATACTCACAGTTATGACACGTGCCTCAGCTAGACTCTACACCCTGCGCATACTCTGATGTATAACTAAACATTATGCGCTTTAATTAAGTAGCAGTTGCATGGGTGTTATTTAAAAATAAAAATAAAAACTGCAATTGCACTTGCCAATTTAGTAGCTGCGTGCCGGCGTATAAAGACATAAAATCACGCACTGCCAACTTCCAGCACGCAATGGCTCGACGTAGATACACAGCGCTGCAGAGCGTGCAAGATTTTCGCTGCATTTGCACGTGCCCGCCAACGACAGCCACGTCTAATCGGAGCCCAGACAAATTTCAATGCAACGCTGCAGCGTTCCACACCGTCGGGACTCGCTACTGCCGGCTCGCCATAAAAAATAATAATCGCGTTGTCGTGAAATTAGCACTTAATGCTGAAATTAATTACCTCAGTGCGTGGTGTGCGACGCGTGAGGCGGGGTGTGTGCCAGGTTTCATTCCGCGGGCGGTGCTACTGCACTTGCAACAGCTCACTTGCCGGCGTTGGCAGTTGCAACGGATGCGCTCTGGGCGCTGCCGATTTTTCGTGCGATTCATTGGAATTCTTCGGTCGCTGTTCTTTGTTAGTCGCTGGCACTTCGTTGTGCAAATGGACTTTTGCACCAAAATGGATGTGTGATATGTGGTTTTCGACATATTTTCGTGTAGTCTGCGGTGTCTCTGTGTGGCTTATTTACAATTGTTGTTGTGTTTTATCTTGAAATGCCGGAATTTACGCGCTTGTATCTTCGTGATTAATTTATAGACGCTTCTCAGCACACTTAATCGGGTTCATGCGTTCACGCCTCTGCAATTTCGCCAAACGCGGTGTTCATTGTGAGTTTCGAACAAGCGAAAAGCACGTTCATATGGTATATATGGACTTTCTTCGATTTGTTCTCAATAAATTTGGGTATATGTAAGTTTCATTAGCGCATAAAATGACAAAAGATATACGCACATATCTATAATTCGTGGAACATAAAAAAATAAAATAAATTTATAAAGTGAACCAATAATTTTTAAGAAAAACTTTGAATGCACGGAAATAAGGCAAGGCACGTGTTCAGGATTAACTTAGCCCGACAAATATAGTTCAGGGCACATAAAAGAATCGTTATAATGAGCTTTCTAGACTCAACCAAATCAAGCAATGATTCAGACTACTAATTCTCCAAAAATTTCTTGATTTGGATGTGGATGACTGAATTTCACTACTCGCCACATGTTGAACCTCTAACTCACTACTTAAACGTTTAAATAATCGATGGAATATCTACCACAGACTCATCTTCGATTCCATGTTTTGTTTGGCTAGCATTCTCAGTATCGACTTCGTGGTCTATGCAGCCGCGCTATCCGTAATGAAGATGTGAGTATTCAGTAGTCTAGGGCCCTCTTATTAGGGACAAGACTTCACCACGTAGTGAGTTTGAGTTGTCCGATAGCTTTTATATACTCTTTATTATAAAGCGGATGATTGTAACGTCTTCCAAAAATTTGACTTCGAAACGAGCCATGTCAATTTTGAATACCGACTTTATCGAGGTCAACGTGTAAAACTTTTGTTCTCCTTAGCTTCGTCACTGCAAACTTTCTTCTTACGGGTCTCTGAAACTGATGATCCATTACTGTCCCGCTCAGTCAGTCGTAAGAGGCGATATTAACCTCGGAGATGATTAAATTTCAGAGCAGAACTTGTCAGAGTCTGAGGGCTGGATTCAGCAGCCAATATTCGCTCTTCATGAGCTGCGCGTCTAGCGGTCGCGGACACCAGTCTTACGGGTTCCTGTCTCCTATTGAAATGGTGGATGGCAAAATTTTTCATTCGTCTATGAGCGGGTTTGGGGTTTCCAGAATTCGTGAAATCTTCCAGATAGCAGGTAGTCTAATTTGCTTGCGGTAAGGCATGCATGTCGTACGAGACGACTGAAATTCAATATGCATATGTACTATATTAGAACTGAAATTAGAGACTCTGAACGATATTATTTCTAATCAAAAAACATTTGAAGTTCAAGTGACAAGTGTCACCAGTTATTGACTTTGATAGGTGCGCAACTGTTAGTCGCAAAAGCTAGAAAGTCTGACCGCGAGAAGAACTAAGCCCTTGGAGTTCGCTCCAATCTACTCATTTGGTTTGGCTTATTGAGGGTCGTGGTAATTTAAACCCAAATGCGAGGAGAACTAAAAAATTCAGTTCTTGACACACAGTACGGGGAGGGAGGTTTTAGATAGGCATCGAACCCGATCATGGTGAAATAGGTGTAGGTGTCCCTCCCATTTTACCAATTGAAACGTTATAATCTTCTTCTTCTTTATTGACGTAGACACCGCTTACGCGATTATAGCCGCGGAGGAGGAGTCATGCGTAGAAGTTCACGCAAGTGAGGATAGTTCTCTGATCGCCATTCACTTGGGAGTGGCTAGAAACGATTCTCTTATTTGGCTCAAGCAGCTCACGACTTCCGGGTTTGAACAAGTACCCTTTGGGTAGTCTAAGAACATCCGTTTGAAGGCGAGCTAAAGTAAGAGAGACACAGAGTTGTGCGCTGAGATTGGGACCCGCCAGATAAAAAGCGCCCCAATGAAAGAAACCATATAATGCTTGCAAAAATTTGGCATTATTTGGGGTCTTGATCAACGCTGTGTTGTGGTCTATGAGTTTTTAAGCACCGTGAGGTAAGACTGTCGACGGCAAGTATTCACGTAAAACACGCCAGACGTTGGACGTTGTAGTCACCTACGCTCATCTTTATTTTTTTTTTTACATTTCTACTCTATGAGTGTACTGTTTGCATCGTCCTCCTACTTCCCGAGACGCTTACTAAAAGGTAATCGTGGTGCCTTATCCAACCCCCGTTCTTTTAAAATACGACTTTGACCAAAATTACGATCTAGGAAAGTTTCAAAGGCTGATGTAAGTAGCAGCAAGCATCTAAGTGGAGGCGTCTTTCAATACATGTTTCACTTCTTCTTAGAAAACGACTTTCCATTAGAGCATTTGTATATCACGTTTGCAAACTAAAGGGTCTAAGGGTAGAACGTCAAGGTATCTCGCCAATCTAACTGTTAACAATTCCGAAAAGCAATAAAACATGCAGTGCAAATACCAATCCAAATACAATTACAGTCCGAGAACACAACTAAGATCAAGTACGACGATTACGACTGACAAACGGCGCTTATAAATAGTAAATAACAAAAAAGAAATAAAAAAGAGAACGGTAAATACTAAAATATAATAAAATTTAAACAGCTACTAAACATTACGCAAGACTTGGCGCCAATTGATTGCTTATCGCTGACAAGCTGACTTTCCACCAAGGCAAGCATTTGTTGTACAACTACACAAACACAACTGTATTTATCAAAGAGACGCATAGTATTTACGAGCAGCGCTGCCGAAAAGGACATGCCCAGCATAACGAAGACAAATGCTGGAATAAGTGGCTCACGAACAAAAGAAAAGGGCGCAGAAGTGTCACCGAAATTGAAACAATAATAACGCCGATCAGTAACAACCCGAAATACAAAAACAAAGAAACAATTGCATGCACTTGTCGAGGCGTTGAAGGAGCTAGGAGACAGTTGCACTTGCCACACAGACGGGGCACAAATAAATACACACGACAACTAGCGAGCGTTGCGCTTAAATGCAGCGCGGTCCAGCACACTGATTACGATCGCTTGCAACGTGAATGTATCACATGGCGTTGTTGTTGTTCATTTTCTTGCTGCTGTTGATAAACGAGTCATTACGAGTTGACGTGACGCTACACGTTGAGCGCAGCGAGTACAGCTGTATTTTTTCCCGCAATGGTAGTTGCATCATGTTGCATGCACCGAGGATATGTGCAGATGCAACAACAAACGTAAGTTAGTGGCAATAGCATGATACTGTGGCATATCCTTAAGATATCATTATCGTTTGCACAAGCACAGTGGTGCGTTGGAGTTCAAACGATGAAGAATTGAAAATGTTAATGGAATGGAAAGTGGCTGCAGGCAATAGGTTTAGCGATAGTCGAGTGATATAGTACTTAAGGTGTTCTCAGCTAATGAGATTACTTCGCTTTGGTGCTGAAGTGCAAGTGAACGGATGAATAGTTTATGAGTTGGCAAACAAGACGTGGGGACTTCTGGGAGCCAAGTCTCTTGGTGCTGCTATATGAAGTCGGGAGCTGCGAGCGCCTCGTGCAAGACTAGACAGCATTCTGTAGACGGAGGATAAAATCCTTTGGGACTCGTTGAGAGAGAAAGAGGGCACACCAGACCTCAGGTCGCGGTTCAAACGACAATTTCTTTCTATCTAAATATGGTACAATAAGTCTTAGTCCACATACGTACCGAAGGATGAGGCGACCGTTTAATATAATAAAATAGAAAAAA
This sequence comes from Bactrocera latifrons, assembly GCF_001853355.1. Lineage (NCBI taxonomy): Eukaryota > Metazoa > Arthropoda > Insecta > Diptera > Tephritidae > Bactrocera > Bactrocera latifrons. The sequence goes on from NW_017535130.1 coordinate 332,288, forward strand.
AACTCGTATGATCAATTGTAAGAACTATAAGTTTGGGACCGTAAATGAAATACTGTTTATATTGGAGTCTGTTAAGTTGGGTAATTTAGTTTCTAAGTTTGAACCTAAATTGATGAATCTCACATGGACAGATCCCTGTTTTACCCATAAACTCTTAGAGGGTGGCACAGCAGATCCTCGTTGAACGATGAAGAGTTTTGCGCTTATCACAAGTTTATTAAGGCCGTTAATATCAATCCCAGCTACTTCGCTAGGTGTGGTCAATGTGTGTGTACCGAGATATATCAGCCTTAGTCTGGCAAAAGCTGAGCAATAGAAAAGGAAGTGACAATATGATTCCACATTACCTTGTTCCATAGAGCTTTGGCAAAGAGCATCCAATAGTCCGCACCGTGTTTAAACCTATTGGACGGTGTCAAGTCAGAACACCTAGGCAAAAATTACTTTGCTAAGAGCCAGTAGGCCATAAGGAATTCGTAGTCGCACAAGTTCAGCGGTGAGCTTTGACCAATAAGAGAGAAATTGAGTTCCAGCGGGCCTGGTGGTAGCCGCAAACATCGCTAGTAACTCGTCCACTGCTGCGGAAGCTTGATTGCAAGGTTTTTATACCTTTACCTTATGATCGGTCCTGGCAGCAAGTGTTTACTTCTACTTGCTCCTATGAACGGTCTATGATTTTGCGGCTGACAAATTCTTTTCTAGAGAAGCTTGTTAAAGTCCAACTTAGTCAGTATTTTGTCTTAGAGAAAGAGGATATTGATTAGTTCTTCACACATCTCGCTTCACTGTATGTGCTTGCACTTGCATTTGCTAAGGATGCTTGCAGACGTGTGCAAGACTACTTGGACGTGGCATGGCGCCGTCGATAATGACACACACAAAACTTATACAAACCCACTCACTACCGAATGGTTTATTTAGAAACTAGCTGAAGAGTCTCTAGATAAGCGCTGCACTACATATTGATAGTTGGAACTGTGCTTGGGTGTGTGTGTAGCGGCGTGAGAAGTGCAGCAGGTTGCACACATATACTTAAATATCCTGTCGAAAGGATATTAGGAAAAGTGGAAAACCGAAGCAAGGATGCAGCAAAACTTAATTGCCGATGTGCGTGTGTAGTTTCCAAATGAGTTTTTGCTCGCAAACCAAATGACTGCCAGGCACTGACTACATGTCTTCATATATGCATAGGTATGTGTGTGTGTGTGTGTGTTGGTGTGCGCATAGTTACTAGGTGATAGATGGCATTTCAAACGTTTGCGGCAGCAACGTAGAATTTACACACTCCGCTCATCAGCACGTTTGCAGTTGGTAATGGTGATGATTTGATTAGAGCGATTGAGTGCCGTAAATAAATTACGTGCGTGCGTGGGAAATGAGCTGAATTTATTCCACATGAATCAGGGATGAATGAATTGTACAATTATGCTGTTTTTGGATTTTTTCCGAAGAGTTTTTGTTCCTTTCTTTTTTTTTTTTTTAAGAAAAAACAAGTTTTCTTATAATCTTGACATTTTTTCATTGTCTTATTCAGCACTTAAACGCGCTTATCATTGGCCAACGCCATCGCATTCGTATCGCAAATGATTAATTACACAAATAAGCGTTGGGACACACCCAGATACTCCAGTTGAGGAAGTTAGGGAATGTGTGTGGTTGTATGTTTCTGCCACTCATCAGGGTGGTCAACTCAGTGGTCGCATGCTGGAGTGACGCTTCCCAGCGTTGCATGATTCAACTGCCGCCAAGATTATGCCGTGCCTGAGTCTGTATTGTTGTATACAACAAACTCATGTGTGCTTATATGCATAAATTAGGCCTTCTAACGGAGTATCCTGCTTCGTAGCGCTTTGTCCAACGCTTCCTGTACACTTTTCTGCTTCCAAAAACAAAAAAAAAACCAAAAAAAACAAAAAAAAAAAAAAATGAAATGTACACCGTTCATTAGCTGCTTGTTTTTGTTGTTGTACGTTTTTGTTGCTGTTGTTATTTTTTCTGCGTTGCTTATTCGCAAATTGTTGCCATCTCATCGCCGTCAGCAGATGAATTTGCATTAATTGATCTTTCCTCTGCCTGTCGGCAATCTCTCTTCTTGTTTTGTTTTTTTCTTTGTCTCGGTATTCCTTTTCTCCCTCATTGCCTGCATTATCTGTGTTTGCCAATTTATTTTATCTGCTTTCTTACTCATATTATCGCCTCATTAATGACATCTGAAAGGTGTCAATTAGTGTACGTTCCAGCCGGGTACGCCGCCTGTACGCCGAAAAACACTTCACGAAAAACGCCCGAAATTTCAGTTAATTTTGTTGTTGTGTTTTCGGCTTATTTATTGTTGCGCATTAATTGCTACGTTGTTGCGGTTTTTGTTGCTGTTTTTTTCCCTTTTTTTTTTTTTTTTGTTTTGTTGCATAAATTAGTCAGCTCAGTGGTTGATAGGTTGGTTAGCTGTTTGTTGTTGTTCGGTGTCATGTTTTTTGTTAGCTTTTTTTTTTTTGTGGTTTACGTTCATACGCAGTTATCGACTTATGTAGCCGTCTTTATCCGACTTGTTATAGCGGTTTTCTTTAAATTTTATTTGACTTAAGTGTTGCTTTTGCAAGAGTTCGCAAATTCTTCGCTTAAAGCTTGATTTATGGTCAGGTCTTTGATAATTCATAATTATTATGATTGTTTGAAACACTAAGGACCCTCTATATTGCCAAAAGGATTAAAAAAAATTTTTTTTATTTGTTTCTTTAATTGATTTCTGCAGGTCGAAGACTTTTAAGTCCATTTATGAGCATACCAGTAAGGATAAAAGTAATTTATTGAATTCTGTACATAACTGATGGTATCAGCCATTCTTTCAGAAAATTTTCGTTCAATTCTACTTGGATTAACATAATTTAAATAAATTTCAAAAATGTTTTAATTTTAAAGATGAGAAAACGTTTGTCAAGGATCAAGGACCGGCGACATACAAAGTAAAATATAAAAAAATTGCTGAATAAAAATGATTTAGGTTTTACCAAAAATAATAATAAAGTAGTGTAGCATACCTTTAGGCGCATTGAGACAAAAAAAAAATTCTAAAATATCTTTAAACTTCATATATACACGTAAATTTACCTATCTCTTTTATTTAATGGCTGATCAAAGACGTTTTACATCTGCATATAAAATTGAAATATGTTTGTGATAGTTTCTCATATTAATAAAATAGTGTGGTAAGAAAGCTATCCAAAATATCTTTAAAACTGAACTTCATCGCAACACGTAAGTTGACCAAAATTTTCCTTTCAAACTAAGCTGCTTTGATATATTTTATGCAATTAAATAAAACGTTTAATACCTTTAGGATGTAAGCACGTGATTAAATACCAAAAAATTGTTGAAAAGAACGAAAAAAGTGAAGAGGAGTACTCCGCCAGAAATTGAAATTAACTCAGTTTTGGTGCATAACTTGGAATTGTTCGACAAATGGAGCGACAGTAAAATTTAAATAGTCTCCGAAAGCATGAAACCATTTGTTGCATTCTTTTTCAAGCCAGCAATCTTCTCAGGTATTATCAGAAAATTGTTATAAAAGTTTACTTGATTTAGTTAGCAGAAAATGTTGCCTACCTTTAGGATGATAACTTGTGAATATATCGGAACAATTTCTTTTTTTTTCTTTAAAAGTACGAAAAAAGTCAAAACAAATTCTCTGTCTGATATTTGAGCTGTCCGTTTAGTGTATAACTCCAAATTATTTACAAATGGAGCTTCAGAAAATTCTTTAATAGCCGGCTGAAACTCTATATCATTTTTTGAGTAAATTTTCAAGACAACAGTTTTCCTAGGTATTAGATTTTTATAAGAAAATTTAAACAAAAGTTTTCATGATTTAGTCAAGAGGTTATTGAAGTTGGACGTAGTATTTTTTTTTAAGATAAATTTGTTATATACGCCGCTCAAGCTCAAATCTAATAAAAAAAATTTAAAATGTATATCAGAAATGTGTATCTCAAACTTGGAAGCAAGGGAAGGCAATATTCCCTAATAATAAAGCTCTTCATCAGAAGAATTTCACTCAAAGCTGCATAATATTGGGCTATCATGGCTTAGTCTTCCTGCAAGCAATCTATCAGTTAAATCAGCGGTTATATACCAAAAAGTGCTATTAAAGATTTCTGTTTATAGGTTAATATGAGTTTGCTAAGAGCCATTTGTGGGTGTGCGATCTTTGAGTCCTTCCTGGAGGAAGGATTTTAGGTGTTGCCCGATGTGTATATGCTAAATTTGGCGATAACTCTTTCCATGCATTGGAGTTTCGGTAGCTGTGACTTGCTGGGCTGTCTTAAGTCTTAGCTCAATTCAGCCCTTATCAAATCGCATTTCTCTTTATACAAAATTTTTTAATAGAGATGATATGATTTCTAAGTCTCGTTTCGACCATTATTTTTTTCTTTATATGGAATGACCTCCAAGAATTTGTGATTTACCACCACTAGATTACTTCTTTTCGGGTTCTTTAAAGTCATTGGTAGTTAGCAATAAAGAAGATTCTCTTCAAGCTTTAGAAGTCAATATAGAACATGCTATTCATGTCATATGAATTGAATAAGTTCCCCCAAAGGTATCAAGTATCCACTCTTGAATCATCACTACTAAAGCGGTTGAAAACCCTACTTCACTTCACGTGAAAATTAGGTTAATTCTGCCAATTAACACTTAAAATATCGCCACACATTTTACGAAAAATCAACAGAAAACTCCAGGCACACGCTCATATAAAATAATGGAATATGCTTTCGGAGCGTTCATGTAAAATAAAAATCTTTAAGATTTCGCTCAATATCGCCTGTCATTTCCGTCTGGCATAAATCAGCAGAAATGCCATAAAGATATCATTGCAGCAAAAGATATGCTCCACTTCAGACGAAAACATCAATTGGCGCAGATTAAGAGGAAAAAAATGGACCAAACACACACACACATATACATACATACACACTTGCTTTAAATGCATAAAAACGCAAAATTTCGGCTCGAGACCGCTAATGAACGAGTGAGTGAAACGAAATCTGGAAGAAATATGTACATATGTGTGAGAGAATGTAAATGGAAATTTGCTAATTTCGTCTTAATATTGATAAATGATGTCGATAGTCGCGTCTGACATTTCTGTCAAAGTTGACACAGTGCCAAGATTGCGAGCGTACAGTGGGAGAAGCAACAGCTAGAGTAAGAATGTGGAACTCTGAGGGACTGCAAAGAGGTACGCAACAAGTAGAGAGGAATATTTTGTGGAAAGTTATGGGAAAGTTGTCACGACAATTTAAAAGCCGACGCATAAATTAAAAAATCCGCTCGGCGGTAATTTGGTACTAGAAGCCATAATAATACCACTACGAACTTTTGGAATTATTGTGAATAGAACTTTCGAATTCGGTCAGAAAATCGAGTACTGAGACATGACGTCATTCTAGCCTCTGAATGGAATATTTAAAACAATGGATGCAGTTAATGCATAGGTCCTAAAAGTTAAAACGAGAACTGAAAATCTTTGTGAGGAGTATCAGGGTGATGTGAATCCAATTTTTTGAGGTTGGGTACTGTGATAAGACAGTAGTCTTATATAGAAAACTTCATAGAAACGTCTTCATACGTCGTTGTAGTTGTATCGGTCGAGTTAACAGTCCAGTCCGGATGCTATACTTCGACTGTCGGGGAAACGGACACCGAAACTTAGTCTGTGAGCTATAGAGATGACCAAATATAGACTACTTTTTTGTTCCATGATTCATTGTGCACAAGGAAAATTAACTCAAAGTTAGCGAAAATTGAATATGAATTGAGAATACCTCCTTAACTACCCAAAATTGCACCATGCGAACTTCAACAAAGGAATGTATGATTTCACGAGGATTGGAATAATATTAGGACCTTTTTAGTGCTAGTGGGGTTTTTCATGTGGACTGAAGTGCACACTAGACCCTCATATTTTACTATGTCATATTCAAAGAGAATACATAAAAGAGTTCATTCGGATATCCGAAACATATAATAAAAAACAAAAATTACTTCTCCACAACAAATCTATACCAGAATAGGAAGTGAAGATATGATCTGAAGTCTCTAACCTGCATTCACTAAAAATACTACAATTAATTTGCAGCTACCACCAGCTTTCCGTTCCACACACAGTCGCATTGCCAGAAGCAAACTCATTAGCATATCATCAATCTCGCGGCCAAACTCTGGCTTCGGTAAAATATGTTATTTTTTCACCAAACTTGTTGATCTTGTTCTCACTAACACATCAACTCCTCCACAAAATCTTGGCAGCAGCATTGAAATGCCAAAGCGTTGAAATGAGGAGCGCCACCAACGCCGATACTAACCCGACACACACCGCCGTCTTTATTGAGGCAAGCCACCAATTGATTACTTGCAACATTATCCACATCCAGTGCGGAGCTCTACTCCATCTGCTGCGCGCTTGTCACTCGTGCATCTGTCTGTTTTCTTATTTCGCGGCTCATTGGCCGACCGCCTCATTGACTCGGCATTATGTAGCGATCGTCTGCAAGCAGAGCACTCACTCGCTGTGAGTGTTGTGTACGCCCTTCAAGATCACTTTGTTAGAGTGCAGCAGCGAACGCTCAAGACAAATGTGCCATTAAGTGAATTCATTAAGTTTCTATAGTTTTATTTTTTATTTTCTTTTGCCTCGCCGCACTTTCCTCGCCATCAGCAAGCATCTAGCTACTTTGGTTCGATCTCACAGCAACGCGCAGTTGTTGTAGCTCTTCAGCGAAGCGTTTGCCTCCCTCGCACTATGTTTTGGCGGTTGTAGGCGTCTTTCTTCGCTGGCTGGCGGTGTCTGCACACATTTTATGTGGAAGCGTTTTGTTGTGTCATGACACTCGCTGCCACTTAATGAAGCCTCCAGCCATAAATATGTATAAGTATATCCAGTTGTGAGTGGTTGTTGCATTTTACATGCTTTTGATATTTATGATTTTATTGAGTGTAAAATTTATTGGCGATTTAGTTTTTTTGCTTAAGTGTTTTGCTTGTTTATGGGATCGTCACCTTTTCGGTTTGCTTTTTCTTCCTCTAATACATTATGTGATCTCAAAGATACATACTATGTAAGTGGTTTACTTAGTTGTTTTGGAATACATTATAAAATTTAGCATAATTTTTGACGCCAAATTTGAAAGCTGACTACTTTCGCTTCTCTTCGAAGTATCAGATACCCTCATTATATCAGCGCACCCATGACAATTGTGGAGCAGGATGGGTTAGCAGAGTCAAAATCTTGAAATGCAACAACGACCCGACGGTAACATGGATCAGAGAAGTGGTTAGACGTTTCCTAACTTGTGGGAAGATGGAAGTGATAGACCGCAGCAGTATTCGATCGGTTCTCAAAGTAAAGGTAACCATGCCTCGGGTGGTGGACCCCAAACATTCTCTGCGGTTGCTAAAAATACAGAATCCGGACGTGAAAACTAGTGACTGGAAGGTGTTAAGCGTGGCGAAATGCATCCAGATGAATGAAGTTAAAGGGATTTCGGAATGGAAGAGATCATTGCTACTTTGCATGTCGTACAGGAGGAGGAGGTGGAGGAAAGAAAGCTCTTGGTCAGAAGCCAGATGGTCCAAAACCAAGAGCTGAAGGTACTCCAAGTGTCCCTCCACAATAGTAACATCGCCTCTGCCGCGATTCTACACAATTTCAAAAAATTCTTATTGGCACTCGATAGAAGAGAGTGTAAGAACATTATGGGAATACTAACTGGTCACTGTCTGGTGGCGGCACACGCCTCCATGAAATGTCATCTTGGGTCCCCACAGTGTAATACACTGGAGGAGGAATCGACAGTGACGCCTCAGAGTCTGTTACAATTCACATCAAGAGCAGGCATCCTAAAGGACCAAACGGGTCTATGAGTGGCGTACTAGCCTACCAAAGAAACCTAACCTAAATGTTGAGGACAATTAGGCGCTACTTTGAGTGAAGTGACAGACCATAAAATGTAGGTTAAGATGAAAGATCGATCGCTGGTCGGCTTAAATGCAGTTTTCGTATAAAAATGAATAAAACGGCCCTCACGAACTGATTACAAATATATTGAGGCGCCTTGCGTCAATTTCCGCTACGTATTCCGATTCGCTGAAGGTGTGACTGCCGGGATATTTCAACCTCACTTTTGCAAAGAATGGATAAAGGAGGAGAAAGTGCTTATTATTTCCATCCTCACCTTCTCCCGACTGGATTTTTAACCTTAGAGCCTGAATATCTATTTAATCATGTCCGTTAAGAACTCCTAAAACTTCGGCCAGCAGAACTTTAATAAAGGAAAGTAGTTCAGTACATCGCCTACATTTTATTTTAGTCCACAATCATCTCGCAGTAGTGCAGAGATTAGTCGCCAACCACCGCATGTTAATCGCACGCGAGGTCCATAGGTCCAATGCTAGAACGCAAGATGGCAATGGATATCCAACTTGTGTCTATGTCGAAGTGAGTAGGGTAAGATTGACCTCCTCTAGCTAGCTTATACAGTTTCCCCCCAATTCTTCTATAACCATGTATCTTACTCTGATAATGAAATAGCTTAATACGATATCCAGTGAGGTTAGACACTCCTTGACTAACTTTGAGCAAAGAAAATGCTGTCGAACTACAATTTTTGTTAGGATTTAAACGCTTGGTCTGAAAATTCCAGACTGTCTCATTAGCGCTTACATCAAGCGCCTATACATCAACCAGCAACACTGAAAGACTCAATTCATCAAGATTCATCGTTATATGTCACCGATATATTACGTTAAGTATGCGGTTTGCTACAACACGTCTGCGCTATTTAAAGCAAAATGGTTCTACAGGTTTATCTTCGGCTATGTGTTTGTCTGTGCATTTATTTGTGTTCTTAAGTCACTTTGCCATTACTTGTAAGTCCACTTAAGCACTTAAGGGGTTAATTAATGAGCGGTGACGACTGTGTTACGTGTGATTTTCACGACGAAAAACTATTGTGGCCAGCAATTAACCTACTCCCCCAAACACAGGGCAGCGAATACACGCATATAACGCACTACAACAAAAGCAACAATACATTGTATATGAAAACAACTCCATTACCGAAGAGTTGTATGTGACTTTTGTTGTCGCATTTGACATTTGTGCAACAACTGCACTCAAAATATGCTATATAAGTGATTGCATGTGTGGTGGTGCGTTGGCATTAACCCTAATCCCTTTAGAGGTTTCCTGTGATGATGTGATTACCTTTTGGCTTTCGGCTTCTGCACTTGAACTAAATTTAAAATTAAATTAAATTTTCTTGTGTGTCAATTTTATGAGTTTTTCGGGAATTTTTATGGCTTTGCATACAGCGATGTACAAAATGTGTATAAAAATAACATTAAAGGGGATCTCAACACAAGAATAGTTGCTAGTGTATATTGTTGCACATGACTCCATTAAATCCTGCCACCACACATAGCCGCTGAGACTAAATTTGTTACTGATCCTGCCACTAAATACTTCATTTTCCACACATCCGCCAATTGTCAGTCATTTTTGTCGCCTCCTAGGGCGCTCCTCCTGCATTGCTCTCCACTTATTTAACCCCACTTCGCTGTATGTCTATGCGCAATTAAATATTACACAATTCGAAAAATGTTGTAAGCGCTGCCAGTACGCATTTTACGCTGTCTGCAGCTGCCACAAGCACACGCACGCCGCAACTTGCTCATTCATATACTCAAAAGTTTCTGTTTATTTATTTTTTCAATTAGCACTTTGCAGTTATTCTCTATTTTCATTCAAATATTGCATACTTTATTTTCACTACATTCATTTAATTGCGTACACACAGCTGTACGTGTCATAAGAAGTTGTCACACTCTGTCAAAAAAGTACCAGAACGGTTTTTAATACAACAGCAGGTCTTTTTACTGTTGGGAAATTGAAAATTTTAGACCGGTGAAGCAACAATTGACTCGCACAAGTATATTTTGGTCGCGATGGTGAAACATTTTAATTCCTGAAATCCAATAGGTGGCGCTGTGGAGAATTAGTTGTTCTTGCAGCATCAGAAAATACTTGGGAAACAATTCTAAGGAATGGCCCCGCGTTGACGGTCCTTGGCCGGTTAAATAACCGAGTCCATGCCGGTTACAACCACCCGACTGTCGTGGAAACGGAATGAATTGGATCGGGTAAACTATGGGACATGGTCCCCTTGATCCATTAATTTTAGGAAAGATTATCGGTCTAATGATAGATCTAAGGACAAGTTCGGCATAAGTAACGACGGTTCATGTAAAAAGTGCAGGGAACTAAACATGAGAAAGACGCTAGAACGTCTCTTATACTTCTGTCCAATATTATCTAGAAATCTGGGAGCTTCGATGTTCAAGCTACTATATGAAATATCAGCAAGTCGCACTTAAGGTTCGCAAAAAGCCCAGAAGTTCTGTATAACTAAAACTTCAGCTCAAAATAAACTGCTGGAATTAGTGAGGGTTTATATGCCGTGACAGCCGGGTAGGGTTTTGGCTTCCTTATCGGGAAATTATAGAGGAATAGAAAGATTTTTCGGGTTATAGAGTTCGAGTTTTCGTGGACGTCAAAAAATTTGAAAGTACAATTTTTTCTATACGACTCTGAAGCATTTTGGACCCATTCTATCACCCAAAATAAACGCTAGCTCTCCCAAATACTCTTTTGGGTTTCAGAGCAAAAGTTTTTTTTTTTTTTTATTTTTTTTTTTTTATTTTTTATTTTTTTGAAACAATAGCATTTTTATAAGACTCCTCAATCACTACACCCATTGAAACCTGGCAATTTTCGAACACATTTCTCGCCTATAGTGAATGCCTGCCCTCCCAAACACTAAGTAAACATTTCAAACCATAACCATAACTGCGGCATGCGGCATATCGCCAGCTCGCCCAGCGTTGCACGGGAAATTTTCCAATTGCTCATGCCAACATTTCACGCCTGCAACTTGAAACATTCTTTTGGCGAGAATTTATTTTTGTGTCATATTCAGCGCTACAAATATGCATAGATATGTATATAAATTGGCAGACAGACAGCCAGTTGGCCAGACTACAACAGCAACATGCACACATGCTTAGTGGCAAACATATGTGGATTCACATCGCCAGACGGAGAGAACTTAATGGCTGCTTTGGAAATTGACGCAACCGCTTGGACGCCCTTGTGCCCTCAACTTAAGTGCATAATTCTTGTTATTGTTTTTTTTCTTGTTATTTTTCTTCCATACTTCATTGCTTTGCTTTGCTTATGAAAGTGGAAATGGAAAATTGTGTGTTAATTTGCGTCGGATGAGTGTTTTCGCTGCTGAAATTATAAATTTATTTTAAAACAACAACTGCTATATTTATTAGCTGCATGTCTGTGGCTCTTAAAGTTGCATTTATCTTGTGAATTGTTGTTGCAATTGCATCTATAAGTGGCATAGGTCGTTTGAAATTTTCAGCTTTTGAGATTTACGCAGTGCGAGAATTATGTGTTGACTGAAAATTTAAATAAAAAGTTGTTGTAGACGACAACGCGTACTCAAGTGGCATATAAACAGTTACAAAATATTTCTGTCGCTGTTTTATTTGAAAATTCTCAAGAAGAGTGTCAAAATGAGCAGTTGGAACACGTAGAACAACTTTGCCGCTTCGACTTGCCGCTTTCCCATTTTGAACCTATGTATATCTGTATGTGTATCTGTATCAGTATATGTATCTCTATCTGTCTCTGTAGCTGTCATCCTCATCCACAGCCTCATCCTCATCCTCATCCTCATCCTCATCCTCATCCTCATCCTCATCCTCATCCTCATCCTCATCCTGATCTTCATTCTCATTTTCAAGTTTATCCTCATCATTCTCATCTTCATCCTCATCCTTATCCTCATCCACATCCTCATTCTCATCCTGATCTTCATCCATATCCTGATCCTCACCCTCATCCTCGTCCTCAAGTTTATCCTCATCCACATCCTCATCCTCATCCTGATCTTCATCCATATCTTGATCCTGGTTCTCATCCTCATTCTGATCCTGATCCTGAAGCTGAACCTGATCCTGATCCTCATCCTCATCTTCATCTTTATCTTCATCCTCGTCCTCAAGTTTATCCTCATCATTGTCATCTTCATCCTTATATGTACTTATACTCATTTTTATCCTCTTCCATATCCCCACTCTTATATTTTCTGACTTATCTTAACTTTATCGGTATTTGTATCCCAAAGAAAATTTTTTCGAGTACTTACCTACCGGTTTTCGTAACTGAGTAGGTCTATCATGTTGTTACCTAAAACCCTTCGAATCGCTGTTTTTTTTCATTTTAATACCTATTTCTATTTTTTAGCCATCTAGTAGACTTCCCGTCTTATCTTAAAAAAAAGATTACTCTAGAAGATGAAACCCCAATCGGTACATAGAAAGGTCCACAACTTGAGAGTAGTCGTATACTCAACTCACAACTAATTAAGTTAGAAAAGTAATGCATTCAGATCTGCGAAAGTGTCCAATGGTTACACGTTTGGAACATAGAATGGTTTCGTCGATCAATTCTCCAATAAACCCGAAACTCTCTTCTCACACTAACATTCATCTACCACCTCTTGCATAATATTTATTATTAATATGCCATTTATCAATTTCTCCTACGATTTTATAGCATCAAAGAGCGCGCCATTCGTCATTCTAATTTTTCTCTCTACCAAACTACGTTGCATGTAGGAACATGCAAGACACCCCGTTATGTCAACACTTAACAAACCCGCAATGTGTTTAAGGGATTATGCCTCACACTGGTGCATATTGGACACCCAACAGCGTGTTAAGAACCGGGCACTTCATCAAATTGCAACAAAAAGCAATCGAAAGGAAATCGAAAAACTTCAAACATTAGAACAAGCGGTACTTGCCGCAATAGATACAATTGACGCTGATGATGCGAGCCGCAAACACGAAGATACTTGAGCTGTGCATTTTTTAAAATACGTCACTTTGATTAATGAATGCCGGAGATTTTGAAAAACGAATACAATAACAACACTAACGAGTGAATATTTCAAACATTTGTGTACATTTCTTCCACTTGTTCGGGTTTTGACGGCTAACAAGGAATGCGCAGGAGCGCCGTACGGGGATATGGCGGAGTGTGGAGAAAAAATCGTGCATTACCGAAATGCTGAAATGTTTTCATGTAAGCGCATTTTTCATTTATTTTAATGTTACATTTTTCAACAAATCTTTGGAGAAGTGCTTAAACGCTGGATGTTCTTCAATTTACTTTTTGAAATTTTCTAATGTTTTTGGTTTGTTAATGCTGTCCTTAATAGCTTTGGTCTTTACGTTTCTTTTTTGTTTCTGAAGAATTTGTTATTTTAGCGTGTTGTGGTATTTTTTGGATTTCTTAATGTATTCTTAATGGGTTTTCGGTTTTGAAAATAGTTTTAAGTTGATGCGTTTAAATTATTCATTATTCGAAATATTGTTTCACAATATTAAATTAATCAAACTCATCTTTTAATATTCTTAGCATTTCTAACAACTCAGGTTTCTGATAATGATATTCTCACAGCTAAATGGTTCAAGTTGTGGATCTTCAGAAAGGTCTCTAGACGTTAGGCTTTACTGTAAGAGAGCAGGAAACGGATTTCTTCGTGTTCTCAATTCTAAAGTAGATAAAGTGAAAACGCGCTCTAGTGAAAGGATCCACTCTAATCTTAACTTTCTGCCCAGATACCAAAATCTATTTCTTCAAACTGGGAGATTTATGAAATCCCAGACACACCACCTTAATCTACGCAATATTTGCCGAAGTAAAAATCTGTCCACAGAGATTGCTAAGCTTATGGATCCACATACCATCATAGTGGGCTGTTGGAATTACGTCATCATCTACGATTCTGAGATTGATGGGATAAGCATTAACAATTCCGTAAACCAGCCTGTAAATCTAAGCTTATTTCTGAACTATTTGGCACTAGAATGAAATTGAAAATTAACATTTTTCAGGTTTTCATATTCTAGAGTCTCCCAGGAATCAATCTGACTTCAATAAAATTGCCAGAAAACAAAAGAAAAAATTAAATTGAAGTAATTCAGAATTATTTCTTTTCTTCAACGCTTCTCTCAACATATAGACAACATAATCGGCCTACTGAACGTACTATTCACAACACTATCACCCATCTTGAGACCCAACATTCATTATTGGATAATATTTGACCGAATAGACCACGTTCAGCACGCAGTGAAGAAAATATAACCACCGTAGCCGAGAATGTACATGAAGACCGTGGATAGTCGGATCAGCGCCGTTGACAGCAACTCGAACTAACGTAAGGAACGGCCTGGCGCAACCCGAAGAGATCCAAGAGCTGTCATTTCATCCAGAAAAAAAAAAACAACGATTTGATGGACTCCTCGGTCCACATATCTTCAAAAATGATACCGGTGACAACGTAACCGTCAATAGCGATCGTTATCGCTGTAGGATAACTAACTATTTCATGCCTGAGATTGAAGCTTGTGACCTCGGCGGCATTTAGTCTCAACAAGACGGCGCTATTTTCCCACACATCGCGTCAATCAATGGATTTATTGAGATAACAACGGTAAGCAGATAATTTCACGTTTTGGGCCTGTCGATTGGCCACCCAGATCGTGTGATATCACGACGTTAGAATTTTTCTTGTGGGGTTATGTGAAGTCTAAAGTCTATGCGGACAATCCCGGTTCGATTCAGGTGGAATTGGACTCAAATAATGGCTAACATTTGATAGAGATAATCTTCAAAAAACTAAAAGAATTTCACATTAAATCTGAAGTTTCTGTGATAGAGAATAGAGAACTAAGAAATTGACCCCATATTTTAATTATATTTTGAATCTGAATTATATTATTTCTAATAGTTATAAATGATAGGTTCAGCGCTTAGCTCCGATCTTAGTTGGGTCCAAAAAGCAGCTTTGAGTTTATCTGTAAAAACATTGTAGGCTGTTGTTTTGTAACTAAACCAAACCGAGAATGAATCGCAAGTTACAAAAATTTGTTCCAACATTACTGAGGGATATCCAAATAAAGTTGGCTACTTAACCTAATGCATGCCATATCATCACGTCCTAATATATGATCCAGAAGTTTGAACAATGATAACAAACTATGACAGATTTTTCGAAAGAAAGTTTTATGAGTGAAAGATGTCAGCAGAGTATTTAGTTCTGCAAGCATTTAAAGTATACAAACAACTGGCAGCAGAGCAAGAGAAATGCTTGAAAATAATTAGAAAGACCAAGTGAGGAAGAACTTCAGTGCCGCTTGTAGCAAACTTATGGAACTACAACATTTTAAACGAGAGGGGCATCTTTTTAGAGGAAGAAACATAATATTCAAGCAGAAAAGGAAAACTTATAATTTTAGTTAATTGATACAGTGTGAGAATAAGAAGGAGAGATATTTATGACACGAACCCATAAATTACAAGATCAGTAATTGAATACGAGTTCAGTCTTCAAGAACGAAACATTGCATCGTCAAACAGACCTCAAACCCAAATGCAGTCACTTTCATTTGCGCTTGAACTCCGAATCCGCGGACCGTGAGAAAAAGTCCGCCATAAAATTGCTTGAGTGGCAAATCAAATCGAACAACGGTACATACTAAGAGCATATTTATCAATCGATTCCCATTGACCTGATAGACCCGCCCGTTGAGAGTTATTTGCAACCATTTATGCGCATTAAAGCGGAACTGGAAAATTGAAAATATTCGCACAAGAAAACCGAAGGAACTACGAGTAGAGGATGTTAGCAGAGGAGAAGGGTATAACTGTAAACAAGCGACTGGCAGGCGAGGACTGAGGACTTGTTTGAGCAACACAAGTAATCCGGTCATAGAGTTAAGCCACTAATCCTTGAAATTGCAATGTAAGATTATGCGACAGACGCGCGCACACGAAGCCAGAGCGCCAGCCACGAATGACCGACTGCCAGCGTACGCGTATTTGCGCAATGCATATTTGGATAACGGCAACAACAACTGGGTGTGTATGTTGTCGCGTGATTTACGGAGCGACACAATCGGAACGTTGGCTGAAGGACATTAGCATAGCAAATCCTGGCATGGCGTGTGCATGAAATTCGATGCGTTTTGCGAGATGCTGCCAGCGATAAGAGTGACGGCCACACACACACACATACACATACAGAAAATATAGTTGCAGGCAATAGTGTCGCATAGACAGAGTAAGCCAACTAGCTGGTTGCGCGCTTGAGGGGCAACCAAAGAACATGCCGCGCTGGATTAAGGGTGTGTGTATTTGGTGGTGGTGTTGTTGCTGCACTGCCGCTCGCCGTTATGTATACCCTGATTATTTGGACAAATGCAAACGATCGATCATTTATTTTAATTAGCAACACAGTGTCGATTGCATTTGAGCGCGTGAAAAGCGCACACATACAAAGCAAAGTTTCTCTTTTTCCCCTCGCAAGCTTGGAAAAACTATCAATTTTTTCGGCAACAACTGGCAAGCGGCTTAACCGTCCCGTACTGCGTTGGTAATAGTAAAAAGTTCGGTT